>NW_026731735.1:0-260000 GCF_028476545.2 Physella acuta | reverse complement strand
TTCTAACTTGTGGAAATTATTTCAATTTTAGAAGGTTTCTATCCTAGAAAGATTTCTGTTTGTGTGAATTGTTATCCCAGATAGCCTAATTGTTGACTTTTTAAAAAATGTGTGAGTAATGTAGCTAGATCATTTCTGTTTATTTGTTACATCTTTTTGAACTGACAGTTTTGTATTAGGTTCTTAACATTGTAATTTTTTCTCTTTTGAAGTAATTTTTGTTTTAGATTTTTTTTTTGTATTTGTAATAAACTTTTTAAAAATATCTTTTTTTGTATTGTGAGTGAATTGAAATGTTTTTAAAGAAAATATAAAAAACAAGTAAAAGCAATGAGCACATTTATTACTGTATAGAGAAGAAAACCTACTTATTGAATTCAATTATTTTAACACTGCACTGAATGAAATGGCTGCTATGTTTATGGCAATACCTGAATGATCCATTGATAAAATGTCATCAATATTGGTGACTAAGTCAAGGTTAAGTTGAAGAATTAGATTTGACCACAAGACAACTACTGAAATATTTCTTGAACATTCTACCACTCACATCTATTTAGAAAATATAATTTGTACTTTTTTTCCTTTTTTTTCAAGCTTTGTAAATATTCAATACTTGTATAATTAATGGAATATAGATTAAACCAATCAGAAACTTTGTTGCATTGACAGTGGAAGTGGCCCACATCCAACTTGAGATTTCTCTCTAGGGCTCGTCAGACATGCTTTGTGTTCAGTTTTCTGATTGGTTAAACAGGTAAATCATTGGCTGTGCCTTGTTACATAATAAACATTTTTATAAAAACTTTGTATACACCTTTATATTCTCTGGCACAGTGCATGTTTTATTCAAAATATCTTCTTCATATTTGCTCATTCATTCCATATAGGTGATTAATTACCTGTTGTATTTCAAAGAGATTTGTATTGCATTATTTTGTTAATACTTTTCAAGAAAATATTACTGACATGGATGATAATATCATTATTAACCTACTGGAAAAAGTATAATTGTCTAAACTCAACCCAGCAGTCAACAAATATCTGTACATTTTCTTTTTACTGAGATTAAATTGTTTAAAAAAAATTCAATTATGTACATGAATTAAGCTGTATATTTCATTTAAAATCCTTTTTTTTTGAAGTATGAAAATACTATTGAACTTTGAGTGATTCTATAGGGAACAAATTTCAGGTATTATAGATGGTTCACAAACTTCCAGGGATGATATTGTAGTTTAAAAAAAAATGGTTTTGTATTGGAACATGATTGAAATAATTTTAAAAAAAAATCATGTTTAATTCTGTTGGTCTGGCACCTTAGCTTTAATACTATATTTCTCAGGTCTATCAATTATGGATTAATCTGTTTGTTCAAATGAAAATCACGTAATTAAATTATTGCTGTATCACCCTCTTGCAGTCACTCTGTTAAAGATCACAAAAACATCCCTTCATTTTTAGATACAAAAATCATTACAAATTTTGACTTGACTGAATCTCATGTTTAATTTCGCTGAATTGTATTTGATAAAATTATTTTTAAAAATTTGTCCCATGGTGTTTGCAGTTTGAAAAAAAAAAGTCAATTACTGAATGTGATTTAGCAATACAGAAGATATACCCTTGCAAGAGCTTTACATGTTCCCACCTATCTGTCAATTATTTATTTACTTTTAGCAACTGTTTTACAAGCATAATAACTATACAATGACAACTTCCATGAGCTACATTGTATGGTTAGTGCTGTGGTCTATATCTATACACCTTATCACATTGTAATATTTTTTAAACTTCTATTTTTTTATTCAGTTTGTATAAATGTAATGTAAAATTTAACAGGTCAAAGGTAAGATTGCTGTTAGATGATACATTCCTCTTGGGTAAAATGTGACATGTTTTTTTTTATCATTGACCACAAGGATGTTATGGTGAATGTTGTCAGATTGTAATTTATATGCGAAGAATGTTTTTCACCTGTACCACAAGGTCATGAAGTAGTTTAGTCTTAAATTGTCTTGCCTTTAGTCATTAAAGATGTACTCACCTGTTGTAAAAAAAAAAAAGTGAATTCTGGCTGAAAAAAAAATATGCACCACGCTTTATTGGTACTTTATTTTGGCAGCATCTGTTTACATCTTTTAGTTTTACCTACAGTCAGGGTGCTCAATATGTTCTGTGTCTGTAACATTTTGTTTGAAACAAATGTTTGATTATTTGCTTGTTGTAAGGATTTTTATATACCTGTAACATTTTACTTGTTGAGGATTTGTGTCCATCAAAATAAAAATAAACAATGGAATAGCATTGAACTTTTTATTTCCTGGAGGTTGTTACCTACTTAACTATTTTGAAGAATAAATAAAATAAAGAAATTTTGATGAATAAATAATAAATAAAATTTTAATGAATACATTTTTTTTTGTCTGAAAATTTAGCCCACTCCAGTACTTTTAAACATGAATAATAATAAATAACAAATATATCAATTTCAATCAGGAACATTTTACAATCAAATAATCCAACATTGGTTGCAACAATAGAAGAAACATTCTAAGCATATGACTTGAACAATGCAATGATCAGTCAGACATTGTAACTAGCATTTATTTCAACAATTTTCTCCAGCTTCTGGTTCAGGCTATAACTATTAGATTTAAATTATGTCATTTCTTTTTGGATTCTGTTTTTTAAAATTTGAGGTTGGATTCCAAGATCCAAAAGATTTCTTATTGTAGTTGTTCACAAATATGTTGCCCCAAGAGAAATCAACTCTTGCATGGATCAATAATTACTTCATTTAATTCAGAAGTAGATTGCTCTTGTTCTCCTCGTCATATGTTAAAGACTAAGAAAACAATGAAATATAAAATGTTAAGACATAAATACAACAATGTAGCAAGGTTAGCCAGCACCTGAATAATTCTTGCCAGCGCACTTTCAAAATGCCTTGTGACTGAATAGTTACATCTCTCATACTCCACATTTTTTAAAACATCATTTGACCAGTTAAACTCATATTGTGTTGATTTCTCCAATAATATTCACTTTCCTGTCTGTATATTTCTTTGATATTTCATCTTCAAGCTGGCAAAATAAAAAACAATAGATGATCTCTTTGTATTGGAGAGGTACACCAAAATGGAATCAACTGTTAAGAAAACTTTTTTTTTTAAACTTATTAAATATGAAATTATCTGATAATGTAAATAAATTTAAGATAAATGAGATTAAACACACCTGTTTTTTAAGGACTTTGGTTTGTTTTCTTAAAAGTTCCAACTGAGGCTCCAAGTCTTTCTCTTCATTAACTGCCTCAATTCTGGTCCCGGCCATCTCTTTCTCACTCTGTAACATCTTGTCTGCCAGCAGGAGTTTTTGTCTTAGGGAGTCACGCAAGCGGTCAACATATCTGGGGGTCAAGCCAAATTTTTTTAGGTCAGCATATCTGGGGGGTCAAACCACAAATTTTAGGTCAACATCTGGGGGGGGGGGTCAAACCACAAATTTTAAGTCAGCATAACTGGGGGGGGGGGTGTCAAACCACAAATTTTAGGTCAACATACCGGGGGGGGGGGGGTCAAACCACAAATTTTAGGTCAACATATCTGGGGGTCAAACACAACATTTAGGTCAACATCTGGGGGGGGAGGGGTCAAAACACAAAATTTAGGGTAACAAATATGCGTCCCAAACAACAAAACATCCCATTCCCAAAGGCTGAATCACATAAAATTCTAATCTAACTACCAAAATGCTGAGTTATCAAATATTTAAATCTTAGGATCAAAAGGTGGGGGTTATCAAATATTATTCACCTTGGGGAGTCTCTTATCAACATAAGGTGCTGCATCTGGACTGAGGTCAACTTGTCTAAGATGTCCTTAACCTTGGTCAACATGTTGGTAACCTCATTCTGGCCAAGGTGAATGTCACTAGGGGCAGATAACATGTGACTGTCACTGGCATCATGAGACAACTCATTGACTCTCTGAGTTAAAAATGCTTTAAGCTGTGAAAGAATACAACAAAATATCATTTTTAACAAAAAACGTTTTCCTAATTTTTTACTTCAAAAATTTCTAATTAAAAGCAAACCTGTTTTTTTCCACTGTGTCTGTTCTTAGCCATCACTTTACATTAAATGTATATTGTATAAGATTTGATTGTGGCTGACCACTATTAACATGTGAGGGTGAGTTCATACCTCTAGGAGATCATCGATAAAGTTATTCCTAGTCTCAGGGTTATCAATGATGCTGAGAGCATTCTTCCCAGTGGCGGTGCCAGAATCATCAGTCTGCTGTCCTGCCGCTGCTGAGGGCAGGTCCTCTACAGCTCCCCAGTCAATGGCATCAATGTCAGGGTTTTCTAAAACAACCTGGGCAATAGCAATGTCAGGGTTTTCTAAAACAACCTGGGCAATAGCAATGTCAGGGTTTTCTTAAACAACCTGGGCAATAGCAATGTCAGGGTTTTCTTAAACAACCTGGGCAATAGCAATGTCAGGGTTTTCTTAAACAACCTGGGCAATAGCAATGTCAGGGTTTTCTTAAACAACCTGGGCAATAGCAACAATGTTGGGGTTTTCTAAAACAACCTGGGTGATAGCAATGTCAGGGTTTTCTAAAACAACCTGGGTAATAGCAATGTCAGGGTTTTCTAAAACAACCTGGGCAATAGCAATGTCAGGGTTTTCTAAAACAACCTGGGTAATAGCATCCATGTCAATGTCAGGGTTTTCTTAAACAACCTGGGCAATAGCATCAATGTCAGGGTTTTCTAAAACAACCTGGGCAATAGCATCAATGTCAGGGTTTTCTAAAACAACCTGGGCAATAGCATCAATGTCAGGGTTTTCTAAAACAACCTGGGTAATAGCAATGTCAGGGTTTTCTAAAACAACCTGGGCAATAGCAGCAATGTCAGGGTTTTCTAAAACAACCTGGGTTATAGCAATGTCAGGGTTTTCTAAAACAACCTGGGCAATAGCATCAATGTCAGGGTTTTCTAAAACAACCTGGGCAATAACATCAATGTCAGGGTTTTCTAAAACAACCTGGGTAATAGTAATGTCAGGATTTTCTAAAACAACCTGGGCAATAACATCAATGTCAGGGTTTTCTAAAACAACCTGGGCAAAAGCAATGTCTGGGTTTTCTAAAACAACCTGGGTAATAGTAATGTCAGGGTTTTCTAAAACAACCTGGGCAATAGCAATGTCAGGGTTTTCTTAAACAACCTGGGCAATAGCAATGTCAGGGTTTTCTTAAACAACCTGGGCAATAGCAATGTCAGGGTTTTCTTAAACAACCTGGGCAATAGCAATGTCAGGGTTTTCTTAAACAACCTGGGCAATAGCAACAATGTCGGGGTTTTCTAAAACAACCTGGGTGATAGCAATGTCAGGGTTTTCTAAAACAACCTGGGTAATAGCAATGTCAGGGTTTTCTAAAACAACCTGGGCAATAGCAATGTCAGGGTTTTCTAAAACAACCTGGGTAATAGCATCCATGTCAATGTCAGGGTTTTCTTAAACAACCTGGGCAATAGCATCAATGTCAGGGTTTTCTAAAACAACCTGGGCAATAGCATCAATGTCAGGGTTTTCTAAAACAACCTGGGCAATAGCATCAATGTCAGGGTTTTCTAAAACAACCTGGGTAATAGCAATGTCAGGGTTTTCTAAAACAACCTGGGCAATAGCAGCAATGTCAGGGTTTTCTAAAACAACCTGGGTTATAGCAATGTCAGGGTTTTCTAAAACAACCTGGGCAATAGCATCAATGTCAGGGTTTTCTAAAACAACCTGGGCAATAACATCAATGTCAGGGTTTTCTAAAACAACCTGGGTAATAGTAATGTCAGGGTTTTCTAAAACAACCTGGGCAATAACATCAATGTCAGGGTTTTCTAAAACAACCTGGGCAAAAGCAATGTCTGGGTTTTCTAAAACAACCTGGGTAATAGTAATGTCAGGGTTTTCTAAAACAACCTGGGCAATAGCAATGTCAGGGTTTTCTAAAACAACCTGGGCAATAACATCAATGTCAGGGTTTTCTAAAACAACCTGGGCAAAAGCAATGTCTGGGTTTTCTAAAACAACCTGGGTAATAGTAATGTCAGGGTTTTCTAAAACAACCTGGGCAAAAGCAGTCTGGGTTTTCTAAAACAACCTGGGTAATAGCAATGTCAGGATTTTCTTAAACAACCTGGGCAATAGCAATGTCAGGGTTTTCTAAAACAAACAAGAGAATAGCATAAATGTCAGGGTTTTCTTAAACAACCTGGGCTATAGCAATGTCAGGGTTTTCTAAAACAACCTGGGCAATAGCAATGTCAGGGTTTTCTTAAACAACCTGGGCAATAGCAATGTCAGGGTTTTCTAAAACAACCTGGGCAATAGTAATGTCAGGGTTTTCTTAAACAACCTGGGCAATAGCATAATTGTCTGGGTTGCTTGGATAAAAAAAAAATATTTTGACATATATTGTGGAACAAAATAAACAATACTCTATCGTTAAGTTTAAAATAAAATCTTTGTCATTTACAAGTATTAACTGAAAATTAAATTATCAGAAAAAAATCATTTCAGGATTTTAAAAAGTGTCTTTACCTCTCCATCAACAGCCAACACACCCCCACTCTCCACAGTGATGTCCCCTAGATCAAAATTTACAGCATCCCCAAAATCAATAGCACTGTCTTCATCAACTGCACTCCAGTCAATGGCTCCATCAGCACCTACATGAACCAATAAAGGTGCAAATTATCCCAAATCACCACCTACATGAACCAATAAAAGAACAAATTATCTCTTCACCAACTGCACTCTGATCAATCTACTACTACACTGAATAATTGAAGTACAAGTTAGCCTACAAAGCACCTTTATGGAATAATAATAAAGTTACAAAATACCAGAAGCACTAACTATCCACCTCCATAAACCAACAGATTATCCCATAAGCCAAGAATAGACTTAACAGTAACCTAAGAACTCAAAGAAACATACCATTAGCACCAGCATCTTGTTCATCAGCTAGATCAATAGAGATATCCTGCTGATCTATTTGCTTAGGGGCTTTCCCAATTCTCCATTCATAAGTGGTGGTATTTCCCTTGCTCAGAATATGCTTTAACAGTGGTACGTTTATAGCATCATTACTGTTTCAAAAAGAGAAAAAATTGTAACGAAAAAAAGGTAAAATGCATTTTATGTTTATATATATATATATATATATATATATATATATATATATATATATATATATATATATATATATATATAACATTGGATATATTAGAAAAAGTAAAGATTCCTTTTTAGACCTAGCAATCTATTGGGCAGATGAAGTAAAGTTCATAAGAAAATATCTGAAGGTATGGTGTGGTGAGGACTATGCCCAACATAAATCAGGTACCTATCAGAGCTTTATGGACTCTGGGATGTCCTCCAGTCACAAGAGCAAACCAAGACCGACTTAATGTAACACTTTAAATATCTTTTAAAAGTTACTTTTTACTGTAGATCTTTATTTTAACCCCTATAGCCAACTTACTTGTTTGTAACAAACTTGGTAAACTTGTCATAGTACTGTACCGCATCATTCAAGGACTTGGCTGACTCAGCAAACTTGCTCAGTTCAGATGGAAGATCCTTGACAAGACTTGCCAATTCAGTTTTGATTTTCTCACCCTTCAAAAAAAATATTTAAAATACAATTTTAATTATAACTAGGTTAATTAGGTAGTAATTTTTAAATTGCATTGTGTATCATATATTTTGAACAATATATGTAGAAGTTAAGTAAAGTCCGTGTTAAAAAACTACTATAGAAATGTTTTTAAAAAAATAGTTGCACACCTCAATCCCCAACTGTTTGCAAGAAGCAGCATATTGCTTGCGCAAATCTGCAGAATTAGCTGCATATTCTTTTTCTTTTCTGGCACATTCCTGGTTTTTGAAGTTTAGTAAAAAAAATTGAAAAGTAAACAAACAAAAAATTATAAACAATTGAAATGTATCTTCTAGGACACATACCAAGTACACAACAGCGTTGGACACATTTCGACATAATATATGACACAGAATTTCAAAAGAATTAAAATTGAAACAAAACAATTATTATAAACATTTGTTAAAGTACACTACAGAATTGTACCCACCATGACGCCGTACATGACACAAGGGAATCCTGACACTATGTATAATTTAGAATGAGAATTACTGGGTAAGAATTGTCTGTGGTTTCCTTTGACAGAACACATGATCCTAACTCAGATATTAAACATTAGTTCATCGCTCTAAATTGTCGCATAGCCCTTGACCTTTAATTTTAGTTTAAGTTTCTCAGTGTCCAGGGTAGACAGTGATTATTTAGTACTTTAATTAGATAACAAGCTAAACTTAAGCTTGCAGAAGTTGAAAAGACAAAAAGACATTGGGTTACCTTCTGAGTTTGCTGGCATTTACTGATCTGTTTCTTCACAGCTGGTACCTCATAGTTCACATTACGGGTAATCAACAAAGCAGCTTCAGCTAAACATAAATCACATTTTTAGTATTTAACAACAGGTAGATAGTTTTAAAAGAAATTGCATGTTTTTTAAAGTCAGAAGTCTTGCATTAAAATCGATAGTGTGAACAGTTTGATTATACACAATTGTTTTCTCTATAGTTTTTTATGTTAAAAAAATCAATTTGTTGTGTAGCCAGGTTATATCTTAGATCCTAGTTTGATTTTATTTACCCAGGTAAGTGCCATCTTTTTCATACAACTTTATTATATCTGCCCAATTCTGAGGACAAAAAAATATTTTTGCTTAAAAAAAATTCAAGTAGGCCTATATATATAAAAGCATTCAAAAACAAGTTAAATTAAACATATACCTTCATGCTTTGAGAGGCATACTGTCCAATATAATTTTTTTTGCCTGTGTCTGTCGACTTCAAGCTTTCAAAAACTTGCTTTACATGAAAATAGTTCAGCTCTAGAAAATGAAATGTTTATTTTGAAAATTATACTTCAGTGTTTTTAAATATTTGAATAAATTTGCAGTAACATAATTTTAAATTTTAATTTTTTTAAAAACTCCAATTTAATATTTAAACACTTAAATATCAAATAAAACAACAGCTTGAATGAACAAAACCTAAAATAGATAAAAAATAAATTTACGAGGTAAGGCAAGAAGCTCTTGAATTTGCTGGTTGTTTGATTCCTCTGCCAATGAACTTTCCTTAGCTTTAGAAACTTTATCCCTGATCACAGTCAGAATGGCTTGGCATTGCTGTGTGCAATGACGTCTATTCACCAGCCAATCTAGCAAAAATATAAAGAACTAACAATCATTCATTTGACTAATTTAAAAGTTAGAACATTTAAGACCTCTATACAACTTAGTTTTGTTAAAATTATGAAACAAACAATAGTTATTCCAGAGAAAAACATCAAATGATACTGCTAAGTTTTTTTTTTAAATACAGACAGTTGATAGATGATAATGCTACAACTAAAGATATAATTTTTTTTTTAAATTTTGAAAATAAAGAGGTCATTACATTTATTCTGGCTTAAAGAGAATAAAGGAAATCCGTTTTCAGTTAAACTCTAGAAATATCTACATTTTATTGTTCAAAACTGAAATTAACTCACCTAATAATTTATTATAATGAATATCAATGGGTAAGGATTCTAAAGATTTCTGTGTCATTGTCAAGCACTGGTAGCTTTCTGTGAGTAGATCTATAACAAAATTAGCATTTTCAACTTGCAACGTATGAAAATTATGAAAAACTGGAATCACTAAATACATTGAATGAAAGAACTACATAGTCAGAAATCTAAAGTAAATGACTTGAGCACTGTAATGTGCATATTTTAACTGCCTTATTATTTTGGGAAGGTGAAGTAAAGCCCATCTTTAAGCCATGTAATTTTACGTTTTCAAGTTCAAGTCATTTACTTTAGATTTCTGACTATGTAGTTCTTTCATTCACTGTATTTAGAATCTATATAAAACATTGCTTTAGAAACATTTTCATATTTGTGCAGCACACAGTTTTTTTTGGGGGGCTATGGGAGGAAGCCAACACAAAAATAAAAATATGCTTCTGTATTATTTGTATTCATTTCAACAACATAAAGAATACAATTTTCATATAAGATCTAGATGTCTAGACCTAGTTGAGCTCTACAAGAATATGTAATTTTTATAGGATGATTAGTGCTTTTTTTTAAAACCAAAATCCCTAACAACTTCACTTGTTAAGTTGTTAATGTTATATGTTAGGCTAAAAAATTATAAAATCTTAATATTGGCAATGGGCATAGATCTAGTACTTATTTAATATTTATTAAGTCTCTTTGCCTACTCTTAGGCTAGGCAACATGTTCTGAAATTTCGCTATCGTTCACTAGAATCCAATCTAATCTAGATCTTAATATTAACATTTAAGAGTGGATTTGTTTATATTTTGTTTTACCATATGTCCCACGTATTACAAGTGGTTCACTTTTCGTTTCCTAGATGTTCCATAATTTTAATAATTTAAGTCTTAGGTAAAAAGTCGTCACGTTGAAAAAAAAATGTAAGGAATAAAATACAATAGGTTGCACATTAAAAGCAAACCACGTAAACGTAATATTTATATAGATTCTAGATCTAGCGACGAAAAAAAACTAGGTGTATGAATACATGTAATATTTTGAAAGTTTTTTTTTGTTCGGACATATTGTGAAATGTAGATCTAAGTGCTGGTACAAATTTTATCAATATCTAAGTTACTCATCCATTACTTTGTACTTACATTTGTTTACAATATGGCTGACTTTGAGTACGGATTTCATTCGGTTAGATGCTTAAATGTTTATTGTTTTAAAAAACGTTAATATTTGTAGGCGTTTGTTTACTATTAATCATGCCATATTATATTCTTAATTAATTGCTATAATATATCTATAGACATGACCCGCTAGACTCTAGTAGAGTCTAGTTCTTTAAAAATTTTGCAGTTTAAAAAATCTTTCAAATTTCATGTCAAGTCTTGACATGAACATTGTCATTCTGTTAACTTGAACTACTAGATCTAGGCCCTATAGAATCTAATATCTAATTTAATGTTTTATTTTTAATATCACTGTGTATGATTTAATGTTTGAATGGTCAAACTAGTATATTATACCATCAGTATATTTAAGTATATTAGATAGGGCTACTTTACAAATGAACTTAGACTTAGTAATTACTTAGTATCACTTAGGCTCTTAGCTTAGGCCTAAAAAGTATTTATGTTTTATCTATTACTCAGTTTATGATAAGAACATAGTAAACAAAATATTGTTGTTCTTGTATTGCAGGATACTCCAGATGAAGAGTCTTCTATATACAGTGATGGCTTACCTCAACACTCACAAGTATGAAACTAAATAGTAAATAATACTAAATATTATATATATAACTATAACACACTGAAAAACTCTAGGACATCTGTCTTGTCGTAGTTAGTCAAAATAATTTCTTATAAATTGTAACTTAACCTAAACACCAGATGTGTTATACATTCTGTAATTTTAACTATGTTGAAATGTTCAATCTGTAGAAAGAAATCCATGAATGGATGGAAGTTAACAGAAAACTAAGGAAAAATGGTTTACAGTCTGTTCGTGTTCTTTCATCACATGACATCCCTGTTCATTCAGGTGAAATTTTCTTTGAATTAAATAAAACAATTATTTAAAGTTTATGCAATGTATATTTTAATGCACACTTGTTTTACAATTGCAAAACTTGACTTGAAAATGTATGGTAATTTGAAATATAACAATCTATCATAGGTTCATATAATGCTTACAATGCAACAGTTAATAAATTCCAGCAATATATGCTTTATTCTTGTCTTTTAAAACACTAGATTTGTACTAATAACTCATTTTTTTTAAAATCAGGTCGTTATGTCTGTTTCGATTTGGAATCCAGCCACTCTCTTAGATCTTCTATTATAACACTTATCAATGAAAGTGATCGTAAAGAAAAGAAGATGCAAGATCTGCTGAAGAAGAATTCAGAACTTCAGTTAGTTTTATTTTATTTACTTTATCATTTTAGGCTATTTCTAAGCCTAGAAATCACTATCACTAAAAGTTAAAGGTTTCCTCTTAAGATGCTAAACATATTATCTGCATAGCCAATTGTGCAGCTAGGTGCAGCTAGGTTCTTCCGTACTGTTTACAGGGACAATGATTTGTTTGTAAAAGCTCCCAAAAACAGAAGTGTAGAAACTTTGTGAGCATCCTGAAGTTTGATAAACTAAGTAAATTTTTTATGTCCACTAATGCTCATAGGTCAGTTGTTCATTATATTAAGAGTTATAGTTTTGTCTCAAATTTTAAAAATACTGGTAACAACAAATAACTCTATTATAGGAAAGAAACTGAGCAGTTGGTGGAGGAACTTGAATTGGCCAACACAAAAGCTAAAGATGTAAAAGTAATGCTGGAATGTTCCAGAGCTCGGGTGCAGGTAAGACCCCTTTTATAAAGACTTTTTTTTTCTAGTCTGTTGGTGTTGTACTGATAGGTGCTACTTAAACCAACATCTTGTACTTAATAAAACATGATTACTAGTGACAGTCAGTGCTAATATTGGTTCTATAGCATTTTTGTCCAAACTCTGTTTTGAGCAGACCAGCAGAGTCGGATTCCAGTGTGTAAAATAGGTAGCATCTTTAGATCCTGAATCTTTTATGGGCCCCTTGAAAGGGTTATTTATAGCTTTTGTTGTCTGGCATAAATAATTTATATTAAGTTATTCATTATCTAATTTTTCTTAAAGGTTTGAGTAATAAATGTCTAATCCATTATTTTAGAATTTCTGTTTTCTATTTGTGCTTTACCCTAACAAGGAAATCTATTTTAGTCTACATAGGATAAAGTTTTAGCCTGTTTTTTTTAATTTTTCATATTGAAAAAGTTGTATTTCGTGTAAATTCAGACAAAAAAAAAACAGTTTTTATGTGTTTTATTTAGAATCTGGAGGAAGAAAAATCAAGATCAACATCTCAGTACGCAGATGAAGACGAAAGACTAAGAAACACTAAATCATCAATAGCAAATAAGTGTAGGACTCTTGAAGCTAAAGTCATGGAGCAAGAAAAAGAATTAGATCGTTTGCGAAGGGAGGTTTACATTTTTGCCCAAGAGGTTTGACTGTATTTTAAAATCGTATTTTGTTAAAAAAAAAATAATAAGGGTAGATAATTATGAGAATTTATAAATGCTTTGGAAATCTAATTTTTTTATGTTTGGTCACAATATATCAATAGAATAAAATTAAGTAATAAAATAACTGCAACATTAGTTTTTATTAATTGTTTTTAAACCAGTTAAAGCCAGAAATAAACTTATTTCATTTGTTTATTTTAATAAATCAGGGTGAAAGCAGAAAAAAAAGGCAGAAACAGGTGTTTTTGGATTTCAAAAAACGAGCACCTCGATCGCAGTCAGCTGTGGACCAGAAGTATGTTGCAATTGTTCAATACACATTTTATACAATGCAGTATTTATAATTCTAAATAAATAATAGTTAACATCCCCTTATATAAACAGTATTAAGTAACTATCTGGTATTTGTTTTATTAAATTTTATCACCTTCTTTAAAATTTGATAATATTATTGGTCATAGACTGGATTTTTAAATTTAGGGATCCTTCTTCTTCTTCTTCGTTCTTAATTATTAGTGTTGAAGGGGATCGAGATTTATCTGCCAGTGGGTTTGAACTCTAGACTTTGTTCGAATTTATTAACCATGAGCTTTTTGCCGACTCGACCACGCCTCCAACACAATTAAGCGTTACGTGTCAACTGGTTATGCGCCATTGAGGCCATTGACTCCGATTTCAGCCTGCTTTTCTTTTTGGATTTGCTTCCATAGCCTTTGTCCAACCAAGAACAATCTACAAGGCAGTAGTTGTTTAATTTTGGAGTTGTCTCTCCTAGAAGAGTGGCTGTCCCCAGCTAACGAGCCTCATCTGCCCGAGGGTTCGAACTAGAGACTTTTCGGTTTAGCAACCATGAGCTTTACCGACTCGACCAGGGATCCAATTTTTCCTCCTTTTACTTTTAATATCAGAATATTCATATTTATAAATTTTTTTTTTTCTAACTTGTTATATTATTCCCAGTCAGATGTTTTCCCAAATCATGATCAACTAGTTTCCTATGTGATATCAATAAATTTTTATTCTATCAAAAAGCTACAACAGAGTAGACCATTATCCCCGCTCATGTCGGAATATGTTGTAAGGGCTTTGTCCTTATCCCTGTTCATGGTGTTTCACATTTTATAAAAATTTTCTTTTTGTAAACAAACTTTGTTAGTTCTAACTTTTGACACAGTTTGTCACTTCAAAAATATTTTTTAAATTATATTTATAATCTATTTTTAAAATAATATTTAATGCAATACTTCTGTAAATAAATTCTTTTCACTGCAGTCTTACTATACACATCCAAGCCAAAAAAAATCACAAATTTAATTCTTATACTGTTTTGTGTGTTAGTTTATTGAAATTAATATAGAATTTTACCATTTATTATTCCAGATATTGAAAAATCTTTAACTGAATGTATCTAATTATCTAATCTATTTTTAGGTTGCTAGACATTATTGATTCTTATGAAAGCCAAATATACTCACTACAGAAACAATTAGACGCCTTTAGGTAATGTTTCCCATCATCTCCTTACTAAAAACATGATAGGTTCTAGTTTTTATTTAGCTGTATTCGAAGTCTGGACAGTATTAAGTGAATCACTATTGTCACTGTTTTAATACATGTTTATTTATATTCTGTCATTGTCATTTTTGCAGAGACACTGATAAGTCATTTACTGTAGACAGAGCATATGCAACACAGCCTTCTTCAAATTTTAAAGGGATGATAAGGGTAAATGTACTTTTTTTTTCTACGCAAAGCCAAAAGCTATTTTATGATTTAGCTTTTTAAATATTTTCTAGTTTTGTAGGTTTTATAATTTAACTTTTTTTTTTAACAAATTTAGTCTTATGAGCGACAGATTAAAGAAAAAGACAAGAAGATAAAAGAACTTGAGGAAGAAAAAGATATCTTTAAGTTGGATGTGGGATTAAGGTTTGTTTGTTAAATTTAATTATGGTAATAATTGCCAAACTTTTTAAAACTGGAGATTTAATAATAGTGGCCATCTGTGAGTTTATAAATAATGTAATAGAATTTTTTAAAATTATATAATTAATGAAAACATTTTTTATCAGACCAGAATTGACAGACTACAGACTGCAAACGCAGAGGGTGAAGAAATTAGAGCAGTTGCTTCATCGCCATAATATCAGGTACCAATTCAACCACAGCTTGCTTGCTGTAATAACATTTAGGCTTAGACACTGACAACATAGCTCATATTGTATTGTTGAATTTTAACTGTTTTTTGTAACAGTATACCAGGAGAGAAATCCAATAAAGACCCATTTATACAGAGAAAAAAATTTAGCACAAGATTAGAAGACTTAGACTTTTTACCCCTGGAACAGTGCCAGTACTACCTCAAGGTAGGTTAAAAGGCTAATTTTTCTGTCATTTGAAAAGGATGAGTTACATTTAGTAAAGTATAGGACCATCTTGTGTTTACTTTGGCATTATTATATTTTACAAACAGTTATTTGAACGCCTTAAAAGGCCAATATACAGAAAAAGTTCTTATTGCAAAGAGCTTGCAGCAGTATGGTTTGCCAGGATCTGTAGCCAGATGTCTGCCTCAGCACTGAAGCCCTTATGGTCATCAGTTTTGGTTTTAATACATAACCAGCTTAGCTGAGTTTTTTTTTTAGATATGGATGTATTTTATTTCTTGAGATTTTTACCTCTCATTTCTTGAGTAATGTGAATGTTGTAATTGTACAAAAAAATTATAGCATCACTTAGATAGAATGTTGTTGTCCAGCCAGCAAAATAATTGTCATCTCTTGCCTCTCAGAATGTTTGTAAAGAGTGTGGGACTGACAACCTGGACTGCCTGACAGATGTTATCCAAGAGCTGAAGGATGAACGTAACTCTGGTGGGCGTTTTCATCAGGTGCTTAGATTGCTCTTACCTTAATGTTATGACTGTGTTTGTGGTATGAGGTGCTTATTTTCTCTGAACTGAGTGTGCTGTTTTTTAATGAGGTGCTCGTGTGCTGTTTTTTATGATGTGTTCATTTTACTCTTACCTTAATGTGATGGGGACGGAGTGGTCTAGTGGTAGAGAGCTGGACTGCTAACCCGTAAGTCTCGAGTTTGAATCCGGGTTCAAGTCAGTAGACTTTCCCTGAGTCCACCCAACCCTGATGGGTTAGGGAAAGTAAAGGCGGCTGGGCATAGTGGTGACCACGCTATCTCTTCATATGCCGAAGTCTCAGACACAAGTGAACTCTACTTCACTTGCCCTATAGACCATCAGGTTTGAAAAGAGAACTTTAATGTGATGACTGTGTTTGTTGTATGAGGTGCTAATTTTCTGTAAACTGAGTGTTTTTTTTTTATGATGTGCTAAATTTACTCTTACCTGAATGTTTTTGTATGGGGTGCTCTTACCATAATATGGTGACAATGTGTTTGCTGTATAAAGTGTCATTTTGCTCTTTCCATAATATGTCAATTTTTCTGTGATAAAATGTGGTCATCTTTTTCTGACTTTGAAAAAAGTCGACAATGTTTTTGTTGATTTGTTGCATGAAGCTATTATTTTGCTTTTACCTGGATGTTTTAGTGTTGACCACATGTTATTATACATATCTGTTGGAGCGTACACAATCTTTTTATTCTACAGTATTGCAAGGAGTTTGCAAATATAGTTGAAAGTTTAAATGACAAAAATCATAGAGGTCGCTCTTACAGTTATGACAAAAAAGTTTCTTTGATTTTAAGTGACAGTAACATGAAATACTACCTAGAGGTGAGTTTGATAACTTGTTTATTGTAATAATGGGCCTAATTACTTTCATTCTTTTACACAGGTGATTTGTTAAAATAGATTTTTTTAAATATGTGATTACCAACTTTAAAAAAAAGTTATTATGAAAATAATCATTAAAAATTGAAAATCTTCAAGATTTTGTGAAACAAAAATTTTGTTTTCTAGCTTTACAGTTATGATGTACTTAGTAATAAAAATCAAAGGTCCAAACATTTATTTCTTGTAATTTTTAGAAAAGTTTTAGTATACTGTTGCTTAGCCTATGTTCTGTTGTCTAACTTAATACATTTTAAAGTATGTTAACATCACTGGTTGTAGTATAAGTGTATGGTTAATTTTGTTTCTTTAGTTGGCAGTTACTGATAAGTACTGGTTTTTAAATTTGTAAAAAGTACTTGTATAAAAATGATCATTAGTTTTTTTTTAATCAATTACTTAGATAAGATATTTGATATGCATTTTGGTTAATGTTATAAAGAACTAGTACATTCAATTATTATTTTTTTTAATCAAGTAGGCAGTAAATGAATAGGAAGAAATGTTTTAATGTGTTTGGTCACCACCTCAAGTAAAATATTTTGTTTGATGTTGGGACACTAGGTGGTTGACAACTGGAAGAAGGACATTGCTGGACTGGGTGACCTACAGGATGCCATTAACCGCCTGCTGGATAAAGTTGTGCCCTGGGTCAAAGCCCACATGGAAGGAGATCACAGTGTGGATGAGATGGTGGAGCTTGTTGAGAGGGTGATCCATGCTGAGAAAAGTGAAATGAGACCACAGGTTTGCCTAGTCTTCTAACTTACGTGTTAAATGAGACAACACATTTGTATTTATTCCCTGTCTTATGTGTAAGATTACTGGTAATTTTTAGTTGACAAAATCTAATAATAGATAAGAGAATAATTGGGACAAATGTTTATGTTTGATAAACTAAACCATTCAATGAATACATTATTGGTATATGTGTATTTCCATAAACTACAGACTCTTATGGAAGAGGTTTCTAGGTCAACACTTGAAAGCATTGTCAGCCATTTCCAGACACTGTTTGATGTACCCAAAATTTCTGGGGTTTTTCCTCGCATGAATGAAATCTACAGAGTAATAGGAGAGTCTCGCAATGTTTTAAACACACTCAAAGACTTACTTGGCCTATGTAAGTATTGTGTGTCTTTTGTTAGTTTTTATTTCTGTGAAAAGTATGAGAAATAATTTTGGCTTTATTGTAATAAAAAGTGAAGGCAGCAGAAAAATTAACACACTTGCTTACAATTGTTATTTGTTGGGATATATTGAACAGATTTTTTTCAAATTTCAGGCTAAATTTTATTTCGTATTTGAGTTGAATTTTAATTTTTAAAAATTTAGCTCCAGATATTCACAACTCAGGCCTGGTTGATGCAGTTGGTCGACTGTTCCATGCACACAACTCTACCACAGCTAAACAGCTTAAGAAATTGATGCAGACTGATGACTTGAATGGGTACTTTTTTCTGTGTAACATTTTATAAGATCCATGCACATTATTAGATCTTCAACATTTGTTTTCTGTAAACTTAGTGCTCAATAAGATTTACTTGTATATATATTTTCTACCAAGAATTAAAAGCATCAATTAAATTTAATGTGTTACTGATCCTTATTTAGAATGTTTTTATAGAGGGCCCTACAAAATATGTAATAACAATGATATAGAAATAAAGTATACAGATTAGCATTGTACCAGAATGTCTTGTATCAATAAGGATTTATACATTTCCAGGATCATCAGAAGATTAGAAGAGCATTCAGAATTTTTTCCTGCTTTCCAAGGAATAATACACAAACTTTTTGATATCTTAGGTAAGTATTGTTTTTTTTTCATTATTGAAATTTTGAAAATTTTAACACAAACTAATTATTGAAGTAATTTCACTCAACTAAAGCAAGTATTGTAATCTAATGCTTCTTGTACTCCTCAGAGATAAAATTTTGATGTTTTCTATTTATTTAATTTATTGTAATGTTAATGTAGAATAAAAAGTTGAGTTTGTTTATTAAGATTACTTGTAAGCTTATTAACAATTTGAAAATTTTTAAATTCATTTTCAAGGTGTCGACAAAATGGATGAAATACTTCCAGCAGTTAGAGCGCTTAAACTTTTAGCCAAATAAACTCATAGACTAGAATAAAACCTTACAACTTTGTACAATCAAATAAAAATGGACAAATTTCAAAACTGGTGAAGATATGAGGTTTCTCCAAGTTTTTGTAGTGCTAGTTCCTGTTACCTATAACTGTTGTATTCATAGTTTTGTAATCCACCATCATGTATTTTACAGCTATTGATTTCAATATACCCCGAAAGTTTCATTTGTGTGGAGCGTTTGCTAATATTAAGTGAGAGTGGGAAGTGACTGTCTATTTTGAAAAAATGCTAACAATGGCAGAAGTTTGAATCTATTAATATCAAACCAATCCCCACAGTAGTTTGGTCTGACAAAGATCTTAAGATCAAGTAGAATCTTCTAATTTTCTCAAATAACTTCAATCTTCGTCCTCATAATTCTTTGAGCAGATTATTATTAAATCTCTTCCAATGTTGAAAGCTATTAAATCTCAATTTGAACTAATGGATTTTGTTTTATATCTTTTTATAAAAGCTAATAATCATAATAAAATAGTGACAATGCTTCAAGTTCAGCGTGCAGCAACTATTTTAAGTGTCTATTGAATCCAAATTAATTTTGATATAAATGCCACCTATAACTACTATAAACAAACATTTTTGATTAACCTATTCTTTTAAAAAATCAACAACAATAACACAAATGTATTGTTTATTCTATTTAATAACTTATTTATAATGAATTCATCTTATTTTACATTTTCTAATAAATTGTATGAAAAAATTTCATTTCTGTGTTGATTATTATGGAGACAACCATACATATAATATACAATTTTTTCACCCTTGTGCCACATCATAAACAAAAAAACCTAAGTAATGCTAATTTACTTTAGACATACCATTTTTGATGCAATGTTGTAACATTTTTGAAAGACCCTTCTATCAAACTATTTGGATTTATGGCACCTAAATATAAACTTACATTCCAATATTCATACAATTTGTATCAGGCAACAATTATTTATAACCATTAATGTGAGAGAAAACAAATCTGCATCAGGCCTTGAATAGGAATTAACCTTTGTATTCTATTCTTGATGGAATCTTTGACTGTGGTAGTGGTTTGGGTGCATAGACTTTTTCTTTTGGGCCGTAATACTTAAAAAAAATGTAAAAAGCCAAGATGAGTTAATAGCTTAGATTATTAGTACAATATTAGTTTTAAAATTATTCAAAACTAGACTTGGCTTACTGAATGAAATACATAGTCAGCTCTTTTGTTTTATTTTTGTTAATTCTGTGAACTCATTTAGACCAACCAAAGTTTTGCAATTCCCTACAGATACAGGTTAGGTCTATAAGCCTGTGCAGATGTTATGTAGGCAGATGTTATGTTAGGACTAGATGGGTACAATTTTTAGAGTTTATATAACTGATAAATGCTGCCATAGACAATTCCTTGCAAGCCAGAAAAAAGATACAGCTTATGGCTTATTTAATTTGGTCAATGACTAAAACTTGAAGGGATTATAGTATATACCTCCTTGCCAACAGTTACACAGTGAAAGGACAATATTATTTATTATATTGACTTCCCCTGGCTGTACAATAGGATTCTACATTACAAATTACAACAGGAAAAAGTGGATGTTGGATTGGCTACACATCAGGGCATCAGTATACTAGTGACTGGAGAATCATCACAACCAAGATGTCAAGAACAGGAGTGATTTCTGTGCACAGTTATGGGCCTAAAACTAAGGGAATGGTTAAATAATAACAATCTTCATTGTGAATTTTCTCAGTTTTCCCACCATGATCACCCAACCCTGTAAGTCAACATCATGCTCATATACATCATTACATAGACAACTATTATGTGTTCAGTAAATGCAGATATTTGGGATGGAAATTTACATTAATAAAAGTATTTTAGATTTTTACATAAAACAGAACTACATAGAAGCTGCCTTAACAAATCAGAAACATCTTTTTAAGTTTCATCAGAATGAAATAATAATCTATAATAATAGTTTCGCTGTCTGTGTATCTATCTATCTATGTATCTGACAAGAACGTTATAGAGAAAACACAAGCAGAGTAAAAACTTTCAAAGTAAAACAAAACGAAACGTGACGTCACATGGAGCATATAGTAGGAAAGAGTCGAAAGCCTGGAGAGTGCACACAACAATATGACGTCATTGATTCGAGTAAACAATAGATTTAAAATCCAATTTTGTCTAATCTGAGAAGTGCTTTGCGTGCAGATTTTCTTTCATGCAATTTTTCGGGTAGGGGCAAAGCCCCACACCCGCCAAAGAACGTCTAAGACGCCCTCCACCCCAACTCAAAAGAAATGTCGTCATCGATACTCTATAATAAAATTACCGCCTAATTAATGTGTCCAATCTAAAAAGTGGTTTGCTTGCAGAGTTTCTTTCATGCGAAGCCCATTATTGAAATTAGTTGCATGGTTTAGGAGTATGGCTGCAACTATATTTAGTATCAATGTGCAGTAACTACCTAGAGATCAAGATTAAATCCTATTAAATTTAAAGTACTGATTCTGGATAAAAATCCGTTTTCAATGTCATTTTTCGTTTACGGTTAAATTGAATTAAGGTGGTGATTTTGGTTTTAGTTTAGAGGAAATAGACAGCACTATCAACCTAGCGCCCGTTGTATCCTCAATGAGCCATTTTTCTCGTTATAAAGATTAATCTAACCAACTAGCTACATCATTGTACAGTTATAAAAAATGTGACAGTAAAATTTAGAATTTGATAACTTTAAAAACCCAGGTCAATACATGAAATTAGGCTAGTTGAATACGAGAATGAGCTTAAAAGTGAAAACTGGATGGTAGAATACTTAGCAGTTATTTAACAAAATTATTCTTTAACTTGTCCTTACCCACATGGCACCAGCCAGGCCAGCAAACGATAACGGGATGATCTGAAAATAGATTCACAAAAAAATTTTAAATCACAGAAAATCTTAAAAAAGATTGTAAAGTAATAAAGTAAAAAAAAAAATGTATTCACAATTTGGTAGTAATTACTAATAGTAATAATAACATGATGACAGAGGACGTCAGACAAGAGGGCTCATGGTAGCTAACTACAAAAGCCCAGAATTTGGACCCAGGCAAATGAAGCTTGGGACAACAACACTTGGGTGAACAAACACAACAGGCGCAAGTCCAGAAAGAAAAGCAGGCATAGCTTGTAAAATAACATTTGTTGGAACCAGGTTAATTAAAGCCCTAACCATAGATTAAGTTTTCATTTTTAAGTTTAGTTTCAGTATTCTTTATCTTCCAACTTTTTTTTTCATTTTTGTTAGATTCATTAGGTGCAAGTTCTGAATTAAAGATCTCTACGCTACAGATCGTAGGATATATCTCTAACAAAGTAACAGCACTTCTGAAAAATGTTCCTTTATTAATGTATATAAAATGAATGTATGTCTGTCTCAGTCTGTCTAATGCATTACAACACCATTCATTTGAATGCTCTGAAACTTTGGGAAGTTGATAATTGCACTCCAGGTGGTGTTTCAGCTATTAAAAAAAAATTTAGTTTATCAGAGTGGCAGCATCCTGGTGGTAGTATATGTTGGGGTGCCAGAGTTACCAAGCAGCTACATCAGTATATGGGGTATGTTATGCATCCTGCACCAGATCAGCCTCCAGGCTTCCCTATGAGCACTTTTCACATTCATTTTCAATAAAAGGCGTGCTAGATTGGATATAGTGGTCTACTACAATTGATGCATACTTTAAATCAGTTGGGTCTTCTGGCGCCCGAAATTCATTAAATTGAATCTTGAGTCAAATGCTCATTCTTCAAAGGGGCATCTTTGGGCAACCTGACATTCGTGTGACCTGGAGCGCCCCTGTTGTTTCATATGAGGACTACTACTATGGCCTAAAGAAAGTAGACTGTAAACAAGCTATATATTTTATATAATTATAATATACATCATATAGGGCCTAGATCTATAATAATCTATATATACAATTCTCTGTCACCCAACCATGCGGGACATCACCACCACACATGCACACCAACTCTCTAACTCTCCTACCGCCCCCTCCCGCATTTTCCAGATCATATAGCTATCACCACCACCATTCTCATCATTCTGGTGAGCTGTGGTTCACGCCAAATGTTTACAATCATAGAGCCAGGTTGAATGACGGCTATTAGGGACAGATAAGTTTCTAAATGATTATAAATTAAGGGGAGGTTACAAGTTCTGCTTGATCTTTGTTGTCTGTAAACTGTCATCACGGACGGCTGCTTTCAAAGGGGGGGGGGGGGGAATAATTATCCTTCACGAGCTACTGCGTTTTAAAGAAAAATATATTCAGTTGCAGCATTGGTAGTGTCAAAGCTGAGATTGAAAAAAAAACCAAAATCAATGGCTAAGTATATCAATATTATATTATTAAATATAATAGATCTAGGTCAGAAATTAACTTTAAACAGCAGTGTTTGCGAGCAAGATTTGCTATATAATTATAAACCATGGCCATCTGTCAATTAGAGTGGTTATCCCTGAATCTCCAACTATAATTTTACCAAAAAAACTTCGCTAGTCTTTATTTAGAATTTAGGCCCAGTTACTGAAAAGTTAATAATACAATTGATTAAAAACAGGTACATGAAAGAAACATTTTTGTAACTTTCAAAACATTATTACTCCTACTAAAAATGTGAAATAATTACTAATTAGCCTACTAAAATTTAATGAGTCTCCTTTTTTCACATTACTAGTCACTAGTCTCGGCTGAATTTACGTACCTAAATTATAGGCCTACTAAATATAATAGTAAAATGTCCTAAAACGATAGATTACAAAAATTTAGAAGTAGGCCCTATGGCTATGCCCTATTTAATTTATTCAATCATCATTGAATTTCAATCATTGGAATGATTGGATTCATTGGACAACTGACATTTTTATTTTTTAGGCCTTGGCCCCTAATTAATTATAATTAATTAATTATAGTTTATTATAGGCCTAGGCTTATTATAATAAAATGGTAATCTATCGTTTTAGGTACATAAAATCGCCCGCGGCTAGTAATGTACGAAAAAGTTACCTCATTGTCAAGGCTTTAATAGAAGTATATTGTGATATATTTGTGTCAAATATTATAGATACATGAATAATAAACCTAAATCAATGGCTAAATATATCAATATAAGCAAGAAATTAACTTTAAACAGCTGTGTTTGCGAGCAGGATTTGCTATATAAAAAGCGGCCATCTGTAAGTTAGAGTGGCTTCCCCTGAATCTTGCGCTATAAGTTTACAATAAAAAAAAATAAACAAGATGGCTGCTATAGTAAATGATCATGGGGTCATCCATAAATGACGTCACACTCGTAGGGGGGAGAGGGGGTCCGTAATTTTGTGACGATGTGTGATGAGGGGGAGGGGGTTCAGATGTTGTGACGTCACATTTTTGCATTATAAAAAAGCAATGTTAGAAAACGAATTTTAGACGTTATTTTGCATTTTAGATAACTGTTTTAATAAATTGTAATAGTTTAGACAAGATTTTGGAAAAATATCGATGTTTTAAAAAAATTCAACTGCAATTTTGAGGGGGGTTGTAGGTTGAGGTGTGATGTCATTTTAGGGGGGGGGTCTGACTTTTTGTGACGACGTGTGACGGAGGGGAGGGGGGGAGGTAAAAATCGTCAAAAAAAGCGTGACGTCATTTGGATGACCCCCCCATGGTTGCATCTGTTGGAAACATAGGTAATCTATCGTTTTGGGTACGTAAAATCGCCCGCGACTAGTAATGTGAAAAACAGGTGACTCCTTAAATTTTAATAATTATTTCACATTTTGAGGAGGATTTATGTTTTGAAAAATACAAAAATGTTTCCTTCTTTCATTTATGTACCTGTTTTTAAACAATTGAATTAAAACTTTTCAGTAATAAATGAAGACTAGCGATGTTTCCAACAGATGCAACCATGCTCATTTACTATAGCAGCCATCTTGTTTAAGTTTTTTTTTATAGCGGATATAGCGCGAGACAGGCGGAAGTCACTCTATTTTACAAATGGCTGCTGTTTATATAGCAAATCTTGCTTGCAAACACTGCTGTTTAAAGTTAATTTCTGGCATATATTGATATATTTAGCCATTGATTTAGGTTTATTATTCATTTATCTATAATATTTGACACAAATATATCACAATATACTTCTACTAAAGCCTTGACAATGAGGTAACTTTTTCGTACATTAATAGCCGCGGGCGATTTTACGTACCCAAAACGATAGATTACCGAAACATAGCTAGCTACTAGCTAGTCTTCATTTATTACTGAAAAACAGGTATATAAATGAAACAAGGAAATATTTTTGTATTTTTCAAAACATAAATCCTCCTCAAAATGTGAAATAATTATTAAAATTTAAGGAGTCACCTCTTTTTCACATTGCTAGTCGCGGGCGATTTTACGTTCCTAAAACGATAGATTACTTTAAAAATAAAATTACTAGAATCTACTAGATAATCTAGATTACCAATAAAATTAATAATTTAAGATGTTGCGTACCAATCTTTTGTTAAGCAAATAATTAAGAAGTGACATTGCGTGGTTTTAAACGTTTGTCTAAAGAAAAAAACAAATATGTAGATCTAGATCTAGAATCTAGATTTAGAGGTTGGTGTACAGTTAAGTTAGTAAATTGCGTTATATTATTTGTATGGTCTCTAGAATCTAGTCCTATCCTTTTGAAAGTTAAAACTGGGCTAAGTATCGCAATGATATTTATTTGCTGGCGTACGCCAGATTAAGAAAAAAAATCTATAACGTATCGTGACCAGTGACGGTGACTTAAAAAAATAATGATAAAACATTTTTATGGTAAATGGCAAGTTTTTATTTATTCAATAACAGAAAAAACACTAAATTAAAAAGAACATAATAAAAAGATTTTCTTTTAATATAACAATGCACAACTTATAGTTAGACCTATATGTCCAGGGCCGGCGCTACCCAAGCGAACTAGGCGGTTGCATAGGGCGCTATCCATAGGGGGGGGGCGCAAAAATGTGTAATCGCCATTATTACAAAGTACCTAATAATTAATAACTTTGATTATATTATATATATTATAAACAGGGTAATATACAAAGGCGTAGCAATCAATTGCTACTGTCAATTTGGCGCCCCCTCCCCAAATTAGGCCTACATATAGTTATTCAGGTTGGTGAAAATACCCTCTCCACCCCCTTCACCTCCGTCATTTGGAAAGATCGGGGCGCTTTTTACCAGTCACTTCTCCTTTATATTTTGGTGTCACACAAAAAATATGTCAGTAACAATTAAATAAGTCCGTAACGCCAAGTAGCAGTCAACATTTTTTTTATTTCGACTGTACATAATTCAGAAATGAGATTTTTATATTATTTACCACGTTTAGAGCCCCCTTTGGGTCGGCCCCTGTGTCGGCCGCCCCATCCGCCCTCCCCTAGCCACGCCTCTGTTAATATAATGAGATAATTATTGGAGCTAATTATTGTATTCACTCTAAATCTTTTAATTTCGATTATTTCAGATGATTATCTCATTTTAATGGTGATTTAGCGATCGATCTAGCACATGACGCGATCTAGCACATGACGCGACGTTGTAAAACATGTGCAATTTTGTTTTTTTAAATGGGCTTGTAAGTCGTTTTCTCTCACTTTGAATTAGAATTTGAAGTGAGTTAAAACAAATTAATATTCTATTATGCTTTCTTCGCTACGCCTCTGATACTTACTGACTGCTAACATTTAGAAACGTCGTTGAAACATAACGCTAATAAAGATATTGATCATCTTTGCAATGAGCTTCAAGTATAATCTACTCATAGATCTATATAAAATATAAAGTCACTCAAATACTGATAAAAGTGGTAGTATATTTATTTGAAGCTAAAATAACATTACCATAACGGCACTTCAGTTGATTAATTAAACATATTCCAATCTATATTTCTGACTAAATAATTAAAAAGTTTAGACCTTTGCTTATCTTTTTTTAGTCGAGATGTTTCCCAACTTTTGGAACCGTAATTTTTGTGTTTTCCCCTGTATGTTACCGTCATATTCAGGGGTGGGGGGGGGGGGGGGGCACTTAAATTTCTAAAGTAGGGCGGACACTGGTTAAAGTACATATTTTCTATACAAATGATATTTTTTTCTATTTTTTCCGGGGGGGGGGGGGGGCGGTGGGGGATAAAGAAAGCAGTGTTTCTTTCAGACTTGTTTCACCGGAGGGGGGGGGGGGGAGGGACGACTTAAAATTTTCAAGGGGTGGGGCGGACTATATTTAACGGGGAGGTCTGGCAGACATTGGAAAAAGTATATATTTTCTATTTCCTTCGCCCCCCCCCCCTCGAAGAGATGCCTAAAAGAAACTCTGGGGGTGGGGAGGTGGAAAATGCTCCGAGGGCAGTGCTCGCTAATCCTATTTGCAAGTTCTTTGAGTTAACCCTCTCCTTTTAGTGAACGCATATTCCAAATTCGAATTTTGTTTTGGCGTCGATCCTAGTTTTTGGTAGACCAGTGATATTATACTCTTTAAACTTGATTTGCTGAGCCAAAGCTAAAAACCCAAATTTAAACTCTTTTGTATGGGACTAAAAATCAAATTACCTCTGGCATCAATACGTTTTTAATTGTATACAATGATGTTGCAGAGGTGCCTGTAAATTCCCCCCCCCCCCGCTCCATTACCTACCAGATGAAGGCACCGTATCAATTTTTTTTTAGAGTTAGGAAATTTCTGATGGGTACCTTACACGCGTTAGGGTAAGTAATGCGTCTGGGCATAGTGCAGATCACACCATCCTTTCATATGCCGAGGTTAAAAAACCTTAAGAACTCTACTTCATCTACCCTATGAATCGTTTACTCATTAAGGTGAAATTTACTACTTTTGGTAGCGGGGTGGGTTAACGTGCACAATTCTAGAAATTTAATTGTGTTCTAACAAGCATCAAATTGATGATTCATTTAACACGTTATTTGTTTGAAATTAGATATTCTTGTGTTGTCATCAAAAATAAGCTTGGAGAACGTTCGAAAAATAGATATGGGTCAAAATGTATTTACAAGATTTGACAACAAACAGAAAGGCATTGTAATGTCACTTTATTAGTGCAGGCAATAAAACATAACTAGAATGACAATATTTTATTGATTCATTTTCTTTAAAAAAAAAAGGTTGCCCCCACACAAAACAAACTTATAGCTAAGGAATTTGCCTGAAAACATTATTATAATCATGCCATGTTTCTGTAAACGTAAGTACATGCTGGTGTGGCGAACTTCTTCCTATCATTCACCATCTTGGCTTATAGATCCGGCATGTCTTTTGGTTTACTCAGCTTGGAATAGTCGGTAGTCGGTGAGTAGAACTAGAAGGAATATTATGTATATAAATAAATAATTATATGCGCGCCTTTATATATATATATATATATATATATATATATATATATATATATATATATATATATATATATATATATATATATATATATATATATATATATATACATTTTCCGGGTAGAGTGGACGCTGGTAAAAGATATCGAGGGTATAGAGGACAAATGCAGTATGTCCACTTTTTGTGTGAAATTGATGTACATTTGTACTTATATTGTAAATAATACAAGCTACAAGAACACGTATGTACACTGTCAGAAAAGTAGAATACAAATATTTTATGAATGTTTAAACATAATATTTTGCACTATTTTAGTATTAAAATTAAAATGAGATTTATAAATTTATTTGTCTCGAGATTATGTTGTTGTTTTTTCTTTTTTGGACAATCTGCATTTGTCCTCTATCCCCTATATATTTTCTATATAAATTCTATTTCGTTCTATGCCTGAAAGAACCTCTGCTTGTGATCCGAACTCGGGTAGGCAGGATTTTGCTCTTTTATTTGACCACATATTTATTTATTTAGTTATATATTTATACTATATAGGGTTCAAAGGGATCAAATGCAATGCTCATAGAATCAAAGAGTAGAATCAATCAACATTAAATACATACCTTCGCCTGTTTGTTCCAGGGCCATTTCAAATTGGAAGTTCCCTCGTGTTTATTCGACCAGCTGTAGGTAGAAATACACACTTTTACATTTATCCCAAGTGCTAACGTATAAAGTAGAAAAACACACCTTCACATTTATCCCAAGTGCTAACGTGTACGTAGAAATACACACTTTTACATGTATCCCAAGTGCAAGCGTATAAAGATGAAAACACACTTTTATATCAGTCTACTTGCTAATTATCGCCGATATTAGACCTCATGTTATAGGTATTGTATATCTTCACGTGAAAGTAGACTATGTGGATCCCAACCCCTATAGGGCTGGTAAGTAGGTCACCAACCAGTTCTACGGCTCAATAAAACCTGCATGAGACATACAACTGGTTGATGACCTACTTACCAGCCCTATAGTTACATAACTTGCAATGACATTTCTCCCACCCCTCCCTCTGACACGAAAGACGACATAGCTTAGTAAATCAAAATGATCATGTGATTTATAAATAAACGATAGGAATCAAGTATGTTCGGGAGACGTTAATATATAACGCCACGCATTTTAAGATGCTTTACCCCCACACACCCGATAATTAAAGAAATCCCCCCCCCCTCCCAAGGACACCACACTCAAGTTTACCACTGTTAGGACTCGCTTTCGTTCCATTCAACAAAATGTTACACAGTTGCTGTCTAGCCCCACAAACCCTTCGACCATAGGGTAGCAACACATAAAATAAAACACACTGGGTGAACTCAACTCACAGACACAAGGGGTGAACTCAACTCACTGACACACGGACCCGGGCTTCTAGACTATTCTAACCTGACCTACCAATGACCCGTAAAAACTACTTTTTTTCCAAATATGCAACATATTTTAAACAAGAAGTGCGATAAAACGGCTAAAATACAGTTTAAAAATAAATAAATACAACAGTGGACATCACACAGTGAGCCCTCTTCTTCTCTCATCGCACATTATGCCCTGTTCCTCCATCATCACACATTATGCCATGTTCCTCCATCATCACACATTGTGCCATGTTCCTCCATCATCACACATTGTGCCATGTTCCTCCATCATCACACATTGTGCCATGTTCCTCCATCATCACACATTGTGCCATGTTCCTCCATCATCACACATTGTGCCATGTTCCTCCATCATCACACATTATGCCCTGTTCCTCCATCATCACACATTATGCCCTGTTCCTCCATCATCACACATTATGCCATGTTCCTCCATCATCACACATTGTGCCATGTTCCTCCATCATCACACATTGTGCCATGTTCCTCCATCATCACACATTGTGCCATGTTCCTCCATCATCACACATTGTGCCATGTTCCTCCATCATCACACATTGTGCCATGTTCCTCCATCATCACACATTGTGCCATGTTCCTCCATCATCACACATTATGCCCTGTTCCTCCATCATCACACATTATGCCCTGTTTCTCCCCACACATTGTGCCCTGTTCCTCCATCATCACACATTATGCCCTGTTTCTCCCCACACATTGTGCCCGGTTCCTCCATCATCACACATTATGCCCTGTTCCTCTTTATCACACATTATGCCCTGTTCCTCCATCATCACACATTGTGCCCGGTTCCTCCATCATCACACATTATGCCCTGTTCCTCCATCATCACACATTATGCCCTGTTCCTCCATCATCACACATTATGCCCTGTTCCTCCATCATCACACATTATGCCCGGTTCCTCCATCATCACACATTGTGCCCGGTTCCTCCATCATCACACATTATGCCCTGTTTCTCCCCACACATTGTGCCCTGTACCTCCATCATCACACATTATGCCCTGTTTCTCCCCACACATTATGCCCTGTTCCTCTTTATCACACATTATGCCCGGTTCCTCCATCATCACACATTGTGCCCGGTTCCTCCATCATCACACATTATGCCCTGTTCCTCCATCATCACACATTATGCCCTGTTCCTCCATCATCACACATTATGCCCTGTTTCTCCCCACACATTGTGCCCGGTTCCTCCATCATCACACATTATGCCCTGTTCCTCCATCATCACACATTGTGCCCGGTTCCTCCATCATCACACATTATGCCCGGTTCCTCCATCATCACACATTGTGCCCGGTTCCTCCATAATCACACATTATGTCCTGTTCCTCCATCATCACACATTATGCCCTCTTCTCTCATCACACATTATGCCCTGTTCCTCCATCATCACACAGTGTGCCCTGTTCCTCCATCATCACACATTATGCCCTCTTCTCTCATCACACATTATGCCCTGTTCCTCCATCATCACACATTATGTCCTGTTCCTCCATCATCACACATTATGCCCTCTTCTCTCATCACACATTATGCCCTGTTCCTCCATCATCACACATTATGTCCTGTTCCTCCATCATCACACATTATGCCCTCTTCTCTCATCACACATTATGCCCTGTTCCTCCATCATCACACATTGTGCCCTGTTCCTCCATCATCACACATTATGCCCTGTTCCTCCATCATCACACATTATGTCCTGTTCCTCCATCATCACACATTATGCCCTGTTCCTCCATCATCACACATTATGCCCTGTTCCTCCATCATCACACATTATGCCCTGTTCCTCCATCATCACACATTATGCCCTCTTCTCTCATCACACATTATGCCCTGTTCCTCCATCATCACACATTGTGTCCTGTTCCTCCATCATCACACAGTGTGCCCTGTTCCTCCATCATCACACATTATGCCCTGTTCCTCCATCATCACACATTATGCCCGGTTCCTCCATCATCACACATTGTGTCCGGTTCCTCCATCATCACACATTATGCCCTGTTCCTCCATCATCACACATTATGTCCTGTTCCTCCATCATCACACATTATGCCCTCTTCTCTCATCACACATTATGCCCTGTTCCTCCATCATCACACAGTGTGCCCTGTTCCTCCATCATCACATATTATGCCCTGTTCCTCCATCATCACACATTATGCCCTGTTCCTCCATCATCACACATTGTGCCCGGTTCCTCCATCATCACACATTATGCCCTGTTTCTCCATCATCACACATTATGCCCTCTTCTCTCATCACACATTATGCCCTGTTCCTCCATCATCACACATTGTGTCCTGTTCCTCCATCATCACACAGTGTGCCCTGTTCCTCCATCATCACACATTATGCCCTGTTCCTCCATCATCACACATTATGCCCGGTTCCTCCATCATCACACATTGTGTCCGGTTCCTCCATCATCACACATTATGCCCTATTCCTCCATCATCACACATTATGTCCTGTTCCTCCATCATCACACATTATGCCCTCTTCTCTCATCACACATTATGCCCTGTTCCTCCATCATCACACAGTGTGCCCTGTTCCTCCATCATCACACATTATGCCCTGTTCCTCCATCATCACACATTATGCCCTGTTCCTCCATCATCACACATTGTGCCCGGTTCCTCCATCATCACACATTATGCCCTGTTCCTCCATCATCACACATTATGCCCTGTTCCTCCATCATCACACATTATGCCCTGTTCCTCCATCATCACACATTATGTCCTGTTCCTCCATCATCACACATTATGCCCTCTTCTCTCATCACACATTATGCCCTGTTCCTCCATCATCACACATTGTGTCCTGTTCCTCCATCATCACACATTGTGCCCGGTTCCTCCATCATCACACATTGTGCCCGGTTCCTCCATCATCACACATTATGCCCTGTTCCTCCATCATCACACATTGTGTCCTGTTCCTCCATCATCACACAGTGTGCCCTGTTCCTCCATCATCACACATTATGCCCTGTTCCTCCATCATCACACATTATGCCCGGTTCCTCCATCATCACACATTGTGTCCGGTTCCTCCATCATCACACATTATGCCCTGTTCCTCCATCATCACACATTATGTCCTGTTCCTCCATCATCACACATTATGCCCTCTTCTCTCATCACACATTATGCCCTGTTCCTCCATCATCACACAGTGTGCCCTGTTCCTCCATCATCACACATTATGCCCTGTTCCTCCATCATCACACATTATGCTCTGTTCCTCCATCATCACACATTGTGCCCGGTTCCTCCATCATCACACATTATGCCCTGTTCCTCCATCATCACACATTATGCCCTGTTCCTCCATCATCACACATTATGCCCTGTTCCTCCATCATCACACATTATGCCCTCTTCTCTCATCACACATTGTGCCCGGTTCCTCCATCATCACACATTGTGCCCGGTTCCTCCATCATCACACATTGTGCCCGGTTCCTCCATCATCACACATTATGCCCTGTTCCTCCATCATCACACATTATGCCCTGTTCCTCCATCATCACACATTATGCCCTGTTCCTCCATCATCACACATTGTGTCCTGTTCCTCCATCATCACACATTATGCCCTGTTCCTCCATCATCACACATTATGCCCTGTTGCTCCATCATCACACATTATGCCCTGTTCCTCCATCATCACACATTATGCCCGGTTCCTCCATCATCACACATTGTGCCCGGTTCCTCCATCATCACACATTATGCCCGGTTCCTCCATCATCACACATTGTGCCCGGTTCCTCCATCATCACACATTATGCCATGTTTCTCCCCACACATTGTGCCCTGTACCTCCATCATCACACAGTATGCCCTCTTCTTCCCTCATCACATATGCCCTGTCCCTCATCACAAAATAGCAAAAGTCTGATCCCCCTCCCTATAGAGCGTGATTTTTTTATGAACGACCCAGTCAGAGAGAATGTTTGGCATTACTCACATGCTATATAATACAGAGAGGTGATAAGGTAGTTAAACATTTTGTCTATATTGTATGCTATATGGGGGGGGGGGGGTGTCAAGAGCCGTGTAACAGCCTATAAGATTTTGCTGATATTGATACGATTTCCACTGCTAGTTAGCTGTTTATTTTTAATTTCCCGAATAGATGCAGGAATTGCGTCTGTAATTTTAATAAGTTCATGAATTATGACAAAATACTTCGCGTGGAATAATCTAACAGTTGTTTCATGAAAATGTTGCAGTTAAACATACTTTGTATAGCTCATTGTTTTATTGGGTATTAAAAAATTGTGTCCTGTAAAACGGCTTGTAAAATCGTTACACAACATTTAAGGGGTTAGGGTTGTGTGTAAAAATGTTAATATTTCGATTAAATTCAATATTTTTTTTACATTTTATTCATAAGAATAATTTCAATTGCAACAAGTTACAGTTGAAATAAAAAAAATAACGTTACTGAAAATATGCAAGCTAGTTAACAACAGAAGTACGCCTATAACACCAAATTTTTAAAAATTAGAATAAAGAAAATTAAAGCTGTTATATAACGTTACTTTATAACATCCCCTACTTAAGTGAACACAATTAAAGATAATTACAAACGACTTAATCCCAGAGGCGTAGCGACCCTTCCCGGCGCCCGGGGACAAACTTTTCGATTTGCACCCCCTCAAGATTTCGATTTGCACCCCCCTCAAGATTTCGATTTGCACCCCCCCCCCGTCAAACTTTTGATTTGCACCTCTCTCAACCTTTCAATTTATTTTTCCAACCCATTTTGGCGCCCCCTAAGGTTGGCGCCCGGGGACATATGTCCCCCCCGCCCCCTCGCTACGCTACTGCTTAATCCTGGAGTAGGACTGTCGAAAGAGAAGCAAGTGCTGCTGGGACTACGTGGGCTCAACTAAAGAGAGCTGCCCGAAATAGTCTGATGGAGAGGAGAAGCTGCAGCCCTTTGCTTTTCAGGAACTTCAAAGGCATAAGACCAGAGTTTCTTCCAGGCATCTCTTCTACCCCCCCCCCCCCCCCCGAACGAAATGAAATTTATATAGAAAATATATACTTTTAACAGTGTCCGCCCCCCCCCCCGAAGAAAGTCTACCGCCCCCCCCCCCCCGAAAATTTCAAGTGCCTCCCCCCCCCCCCTCCGGAGAAAAAAGTCTGGAAGAAACACTGCATAAGACAAACTACACACTGTGTCACAGCATGCATGTACGATAACGTAACTAGTCCAAAATCTAACCCTAACCTAAGCAACGTCTTGAGAGTGCTCATGTAATAATCACCAATACCAGTGCTATTAATACGACAGTGAAGCAAATGGTCAAGGGGTTAAACCATCAAACCAACACTCGGGATTTCGATGTGATGGGGATTGCAATGGGGTGGGATTGGCCGTGATGGATTCCCCGCATGAGATGTAAACTCCTTCTTCCTCCTCCCTCTTCAAGCACTGGCACAAAAAACAAACATGGCATATCACTGTGAAAGACACAAGTTAGGCTAGGTCCTAAAGCAAGACTTACGCCACATCCGGGTTTCTTGTAGCTGTACGGAAAAGACAGAAAGACGACAAGGTTACTCCGTACACAATGACGCCATACACGGGAATCAGCTGAAAATATAAACAATAACATCAGCTGAAAATAAACAATAACATCAGCAGAAAATAAACAGTAAACAATAACATCAGCAGAAAATAAACAGTAAACAATAACATCAGCAGAAAATAAACAGTAAACAATAACATCAGCAGAAAATAAACAGTAAACAATAACATCAGCAGAAAATAAACAGTAAACAATAACATCAGCAGAAAATAAACAGTAAACAATAACATCAGTTGAAAATATAAACAATAACATCAGCAGAAAATATACAGTAAACAATAACATCAGCAGTAAATAAACAGTAAACAATAACATCAGCAGAAAATATACAGTAAACAATAACATCAGCAGAAAATATAAACAATAACATCAGCAGAAAATATAAACAATAACATCAGCAGAAAATAAACAGTAAACAATAACATGAGCTGAAAATATATCATAAATCAAGGGTTGTCCATGATACAATTTTACCCTACCCCCAGTGAGTGGCGTAACAGATCAGCTGGGGGTACTATGGAGATTAAAAGACTGGGGTACCTTACCCCGAAACATTCGTAGAATTTTGGGGCACTAGGAGCAGCAGATATGAAGTATACGCGCGAATACCTTCGAAAACATAGATGTATAGGAAAACATATTCAATTACTCACAATGTAGGTCTATATTTAATTTGCAGTGAAACAATCAATCAACAGCAATTAAATTTCATTGTAGACTAGGCCGCCAGTCAACATGGGCTACAACACTAACCAGGGCGCCAGTCAACACCACAACACTAACCAGGGCGCCAGTCAACACCACAACACTAACCAGGGCGCCAGTCAACACGTACTACAACACTAACCAGGGCGCCAGTCAACACGTACTAAAACACTAACCACGGCGCCAAAAAACATTTGTTACAACATTAACCAGGGCGTCAGTCAACACGTACTAAAACACTAACCAGGGCGCCAAAAACAGTTGTTACAACATTAACCAGGGCGCCAGTCAACACCACAACACTAACCAGGGCGCCAGTCAACACCTACTACAACACTAACCAGGGTGCCAGTCAACAGCTACTACAACATTAACCATTTCGCCAGCAACATCTACGCGAAGTGATCTTGACTACCATGCACACTTTTCATTGGTTAAAACGTAAGAGCTCTGAGGTGACAAAGTTGAGGTGAAACGCGAGTAAATGTATAACAGCCAACACAGTGACACTTTGATGTATACATACGCTGTAGTGTTCTTTCAACGATTTCCAGGTCATCCCTTTCATGTTTAGAGTTTGTAGCTGGTAATTAGACGATCTGCAAACTACAGACGCTCGTTTGTAGTAAACCACAGACTAAGGACGTCACAGAGAAGCTGCCAGATTTTTTTCTGTTTCTATATCAAACTTTGAATTTACAATATGCAGCTATAAAATTATGATTAAGTACAGAAATGCTTTTTCTTTTTTAAGCGGGTATCAGAAATAAAAATATTTTAGTTTAGAAGGTTATTCTACTTAGCCTTCTTTTTTTTCAATTTTTCTTTAAAGTTTGGTGTTATCCATAGTGAAAAAAAAAAAAAACAACAACAACATCCACAAATGATCTCGAGAATTCAAACGAACAGTGAAACAATAAATACGATTAAATAAAAATAATATTTTTTGAAGTTTTTCAATCTATGTACTTGCCAATGTTCACATATCTTATACGATTGTTTGTAAATATGCAACGGTTTTTTTTTTCAATATATTAATGAGGTATCTACATAATTTAAAAACGTTTAAGAGTAGGTTGGCCTAAATTTATTTTCATTAAAACTTACAGGTCTATTTAAATTTCTCGTTCTTAGTTTTATAAAAGTAGAGGTAGACCTAGTCGTTGATCATAAACACCCAATGGCCTCAAAATGCCTTCCTGGTATTTTATGTTGCCCAGCCCTAGCGTGTTTAATATTGGTGCTAAACAGTGCACACTATCAGTGTTTGTTCCAGACACTTTTTTCTCCATGGAGGGGACCCACGTGATATTTTTCGGGGGGGGGGGGGGGGGGGACACTGGCAAAAAGTATACATTTGTAATATAAATGGCGAAGAGATGCCTGGAAAAAATACTGCACACTATGGTTTGTAATATGTGTGAATGAAACTGCTTATGACTAAATAATAGCGGTGTCTCAAATCTGGATTCAGGTCAGTGGAATGTCCGTGAGTCCACCAAACTCTGTATGTCTATATTCCTATTTCCCTAGCAATGCCTGCTTCCAAACTCTCTTCATGTTACCATACAAGGGGTCATCAATAAATTGACGAATTTTACCCCCAGCCCCCAACAAATTGCAGTTCAATTATTCTTAAAACATCGGCTAAAACTCGTTTCAAAAGTGTGCGTCTTTTATGGACGACCCTCAAGATATATTCAATGAAGCTACAATTTGTCTGAATTATCGTCTATACGTGTGCGTCACTTGTTCAGTATATGAATTGCCTCATGTCAAGCCACAGGCGACTGCTTTTCAGAATCTACTGGTGATGTCAGGTTGGAAGATAATGCTCTGTAGGAAAACTTACTTTACAACCGGTCATGGAATGACAGACTTAATTTATCAAGTCCAGGCTGACCTACTTTACTCAACCGACCCAGGAGACTATTCAAATCACCAGTTATGGGCTGATCCACTGACCGCACTCTAATTATCAAATCCAAATATCTTACAGATGCCCCAAAAATTAAAGTACACCCAATTACTAGTGTGATCTGTGCTTGAGTGTGTTGTTTCTCCACACAACATAAAGGCTAGAAGAAAATTAACATTTAAACATATAACGTGTTTCATAGATCAGCCAATCAGAAATTACTAAGTGAAATACCCAAGCATAGAGATGAAGTCCATGACTATACATTCAACATAGAAACATAATTTAAAAAATAACACCACAAGGATCAGGTAACACACTTTATTCATTCATGCTTCAACATTTCAAGTGTACCATTAATTTAGAGTGAGTTGGTTAAGAAAAGAAAACTATAGGCAATATTCATTGACTTCAATTTGTGCGATAGAAGTAAATGCCCCAGATCTTTCTACTTAATATCAAAATGTAAAAAAAGAAAATAATGTGGAAGTTTATACTAATATCTGTCATTTCAGCAATCTCATTCTTTTTACTGTTTACAAAATGTATTGAAATTTATTATAAACATTTGCTGGTAAACACTAAAGCTCCAGCAGGCTTTCAAACAGCAACTAACTACATGAGTAACTCTGATTACAATGTTCTGTTGAGCCAAGTATTTAGATGTCTGGTCTCTCCTCTGGGTGTTTCAAGCTTTTGTAGTCAAGATTTGGAGAGTAAAACTGGAATGAGACAAGTTTTGAATTATTTAAGCCTGTTAGTCTATTTCTTTTAGTGCAAACAAAAAAAGTTGTATCTGGTTAAAAGATCAACAATAATGGTCGAGTTAATTGCATTCCTCTGGACAAGTGTCAGACTAAGGGTTGTCCTGAACCATTAAATTCCCCACCAGAAATGACAGGTTTAAAAATTAAAATCACCTTGTACTGTTTGTTGACTGGCCATCTCACATTTGCCATTCCTTCTTGTTTGTCCTTCCAGCTAGAAAATTAAAAAAAAAAAAAAATCAGTAGGCATTTTTAAGGTAACTAGAAAACTTTCAAATATTTTGTGTAATGAAACATGAGTGAAAAAAGAAATCTAAATAGTTACTGGTTTGTGAAATTCTATTTAAATGACAAATCATCCCCCCCCCCCCCCCAACATAATTATGCCTTTCATACAGCATGATGATGCAATTCAGATTAAAAGAAAAATGCTAAATATACAAGTTAGATCAAGTTTACTAACAGAGTCTATTATTTTCTTTTTGTACAACTCTTCAGCTAATACATGGACATGGTTAATAATAATTGGTAACATCACAACTTGTCGGTTCAAAATCCACTGTTGGTACTGTTAGTGACAATGCTGCTTATATCAATTGACTTCAATTATTTACTTTCATAGGTCAAATTAAATCATAGAATAAACAACCATACATTTAGAAATTAATCAGTATCAATTGAGTTTGATAGCATATATCAGTTTACATTCCATCAAATAAAAAAATGTGTATAGGCCTAATCTTATTAAACTTGAAACAACTTTCTAATCCATTCAAATGTAAAAATTACCCCTAACCCTTCCAATAACACAATGGTGCACAGTCAAAACGGCTGTCAATACAACCCAGCCAAAATGGCCCCAGCGTATTGACTCGCAACATATAGGCTCCAGACAAATGAATCGTATGACCACTACTGGCATAAAAGTAACCATTTTGTCCTAACTCCACCACCACTGTAACCTCTTTTAAATGCCTGAATGAAATTTTTCTTTCATGAACCAACAGCAATTCACAAACAAATCGAGCCCTTAATATCTAAATTCCTCCAATTAAATTTTTTTAATGTTTAACTTACAACAGTAAAGATCTGTTGCTTAAAATAGAGCACAGAAGTTTAAATGTATGATATACATGATGTTTACAGGATAACTGCATTTTGTTTTGATAACCTAAAAGCATACTGCTGGTAGGAATGTACAGCCTGGACCTCTCTCCCCACACACTAAGTTGAAACAGCCTACAACCGACTCATTTATGGAAGTCATAGCTAGATGACCCTTAAATTTAAAACAAATTATTTCTTATACTTATACTAGGTAAAATAATATAAAAATAAGGCCAGCCAAACAAGAGATGCATACATTGTATTACTTAAGAGTGTTGGTTAAGCTAACTCTAAACAGTATTGATGAAAGTCCCACCAGCAGGTGTCATATTCAATGAGGATGTTTCCCCGAGAGGCTAAAACCATATTGACAGGGGCCCTTTATTTAGGAGCCAAAATGACAGGGGCCCTTTATTCGGGAGCCAAAATGACAGGAGCCTATTTGTCTAATTAACGGGAGCATTTTTGTGGAGTTGTAATGACGGGAGCCGTTATGTTGAGAGCCTAAATGAGAGGGCCAGAGGTGTAGCAACCCTTCCCGGCGCCTGGGGACAAACTTTCTATTTGCACCCCCCTCAAGCTTTCAATTTATTTTTCCAACCCATTTTGGCGCCCCCTAAGGTCAGCGCCCAGGGACATATGTCGTCCCCCGCTACGCCTCTGGGCGGGGCCCATTTGGCGGGGCCGTTTAGTCGCCCTGCGCAATAAAATACTTACCCAACATCAGGGCATCTGGTTGCTAATCTCACTATGTAGTAGCCAGCCCAGGCCATACCAGCACCAACACAAACAAACAGTGGGACAAGCTGAAAAAGTTGGTTTCAAACTAGATGTACTTTTAAAACTTTTTAAAAATTGGTACAATTTCAAGGCATATCTTCACAATGCAGTTAAAATCTATATCAGTTGAATGTTTCTGTTCAGCGTTACTATCTTTCTCTAGCAAAAAGGACTTTTTACATATGGTGACATTTCAAACTGCATGATGGATGACTGATAATCAAATACTAAATTATAACAAATGTAAAAAGAGATATAATTTTATAAGTGAATTCAACTTCAACAAAACAGCTGGTTATCCACAGGCTATAATAAATGCAGGTTTACTTAATTAGGGCCTATAATATATCTATTAGAATTAGAATAATACAAGAATGTCATCATGCAGAGCGTAGATGTCAAATTTAAGCCAGCTGCTCAGTTTCAAAAAGAAAAAAAAATGCCACAAAAAATTGCGCAAGTCTATAACTTTAAAAGAAGATTAAAATTAAAAACTAGGCCTGTTTCTGCCATAGCAAATCAGATAGGCCTAATTCATTTTAAAGTCTTGCATTCAAATTAAAAATCTAAAAATATCTAACTAGACAAGCAGTTCTGATTTCCTAGCACATTGAAAACCTTAAAAAAGCTTAATGAACACAGCTGGAGAACGTCTGAGATTGGAGGTAACTTAAGTTTGCAGCCAATGACTGACTAGGATAGGCCAATCTATAGGCCTATATAAAAAGCAATGTATGTCTGTGTGTGTGTCTGTCTGTCTTTTATGCATTACTACATCTTTCATCACACCGCGTGGAACTTTGGTAAATTGTCTTTTCGAGAATACTCCTGGGGAGGTTTCTGCCGAATTTTTTTTTAATTCACAGGGGTGTCGCCCGGCAGGGCGCGATTAGTTTATTCTCTATATACGGTATATAAAAATGAAAGTCTATTGCGGTTTGACATCATACATCAGATCGCCATGAAACTTTGGTAATCTATCGTTTTAGGTACATAAAATCAGCCGAGGCTTGTAATGTGAAAAAAGGTGGCTCAATATTTTGGCTTCAATACAAGTAGGCTATATTGTGATATATTTGTGTCAAATATGATAGATAATTAAATAAAACAAAAAAAAAAATCTCTAAATGTATTAATAGGCCCTTTAGGCCACAAATTAACTTTTAAACAGCAGTGTTCGCGAGCAAGATTTGAATAAACAGAGTGGTTTTCCCTGAATTTCTGACTATAATCTTACCAAAAAACAAAACAAGATGGTGCTAAAGTAAATGAGCTTGGTTGGATCTGATGAAAACATTGCTAGATCTAGTCTTTATTTTTACTGAAAAGTTTTAATAATACAATTGTTTAAAAACAGGTAGGCCTACATTAGGCCTAATGAAACTTTGAAACATTATTGTAACTTTCAAAACATACATCATCATGATGTGAAATAATTACTAAAATTTGATGAGTCACCTTTTTTTCACATTACTAGTCTCGACCGATTTTTGTGTTTTTGTTGTGTTTATAATAAAATACGCTGAACTGGAGGTGAACGTGAAGCGGCGAATAAAATACGCTAAAATGGAGGGTAGGCCTAATCTATCGTTTTAGGTACGTAAAATAGCCTGCGACTAGTAATGTGAAAAACAGGTGATTCCTTAAATTTTAATAATTATTTCACATTTTGAGGAGGATCTGTTTTGAAAAATACAAAAATGTTTCCTTGTTTCATTTATGTACGTGTTTTTAAACAATTGAATTAAAACTTTTCAGTAATAAATGAAGACTAGCGATGTTTCCAACAGATGCAACCATGCCATCTTGTTTATTTTTTAAAAATTGTAAACTTATAGCGCTAGATTCAGGGGGAAGCCACTCTTAACTTACATATGGGCTAGAGATACTCACTAATTTTAAATTTCGTTATTTTTCGATTTAAACATTACCAATGGAAACTAGAGATCAATCTCTAATCAATCAAATACTTAATTTGTTGAAAATAAACTCATTTGGAGCTTAATTACTGATTTTTATTAATTGGCCACTCCAAGCATTGCAAGCCAAATAATCCGTGACAACCAGATCGCCATTACTTTTCTGAAGAGACGAACTCTGCAGGGTTGACCTTGCAGCTGATTTGATTTTAGCAGAATATGCACAGTACATTTGATTTTATTACCACATTTCTATTCGTATGGACACTGTCTTCGTCAGAATAAAAAATCACATAATGGAATTAGATCTAGATCTAGAATTTTTAAATATTTTTATTTAATTTTTTTTTAAATGGAAGGGTGTTTAAAAAGGAAAACTAAATTCAAATTAATGAACAACATGTTCAAGAATATATAGTATAGATCTAATCTTTTTAAAGATATTCAATCCCATGCATGTTTTATTAACTAGTGTAAGTGTTTTAGCAATGCTTAATTAGGGCAATTCATAAAATATAGCGATGTCATTGTAAAATTAATCTAACCCTCTTCTCTCACTTCACTTGGGACAGGTGTGTTATTTACAAAGTTTTGTCTATGCTCAGTTTAAAATGTAAAGATTTGTAAGTATTTGATTTATTTTAAAAAACACTGCAATAGCATTCAAATTCATCAAGTTAGCGAGAAATACATTCTAAACAGCGTCACGGGCAGTGCGCGTACAGACATCTCGCTCGCTTAGTTTTGTCAACCAGAAAAGTTAGCCTATCAAATACAATTAATTAGGCCTATAAAATAAAAATAGGCCAATCGCATTAAAATGATCGCCTGTGAGCGAAGATATATGCAAATTACAAACATCGCTAGCCCTCCTGCGTTCTTTTGTCAACCAGCGAGAGAAAACTCACAGCACAGTGTGCGCATGCGCTAAATCTATTCCAAGTACTTTGTTATCCCAAGTTATAGGCCCTAATTAACTAATTAGTATTATAGGTCTAGATTAATATAAAGTTCAAATTAAATGTATTTAATTAAGATGTGTGTCTATTTGATTTTTCAAATGTCAGCGCATAAAAATTAATCACCCGAGAGCGAGAATTAGGCCTATGCCTATGCATTCCAAACATCGACACAGGCCAAGTGTGACACACGACTCGCTCGCTCGCGCTGGTTTGTCAGCGCGAGAGGCATCGCCCGCCACAACGCCGCCGGCACAGCACACACATGTCCTAGTCCATGCGTACTTGGTTTACTAAGTACTAATTAGTAATGTAAACCTAGACTCAACGCTAAAATCATTTAATTTATCAGGCCTCTAAAATCTTAATAATATATAATAAAATATATAAATATCAGTGGCGTAGCGAGGTCGGGTGTCACCCGGTGCGGCACTTAATGGTGTCACCCCCCCAGAGGCGTAGCGACCCTTCCCGGGGACAAATTTTCGATTAGCACCCCCCCCCCTCAAACTTTCGATTTGCATCCCCCCTCAAGTTTTTCCCTATATATTTTGCTATTTTTTGCCTTGGTGTCACCCCCCCCCCCCTAAATGGTGTCACCCGGTGCGGTCCGCACCCCCGCCCCCTCGCTACGCCCCTGATAAATACATTTATATAATATAAACATTACTAAGCCTAATAAATGTATCAACGAAGACCAGTGAAAATAATATTATAATTAACCTAATTAAAATTTATGAAATCAATAAGAATTAAGACAAATTAATTAAGCTATAACAAATTTGAAAACAAATAATTAGGCCTAAATAAGCACACAAAGACCAACGCTCACTACAAATTCCAGGGATCAACACAAAATTTAAAAAAAAAAAAAAAACAGATCGTTGTGGTTTAAGGCTAAGGGCTTTTAGAGTCTTAGTATAATCCAAAAGCCAGGTGAAATATCCATAATTAGGCTTAATTAGTCTAATTACGCTAGCAAAATAAGCTGAAAAAGAGTGTCAAGTGAAAAGAATACAATTATATAATATATAAGCAGCGAGAGGATACTACTGTACAGCTTCCGTAACAATAGCGATGACGTCACAATAAAAAATTACGTGCTTTCAGTGACCTTTTTTGGCTGCCGATTTCTTAAAATGGATTCAAAATAATTACAATATTTTTTCACTAAACGATCAATCTAATAATACTCTACCTTACAGTGCCATTTAGACACGTAACAGTCCTTTATTTAAAGTTTTTAAACAACTCAAACTATACCCATGTTTCCGCTTGACCTCCATGGTCGGAAGCAAATTTAAAAAAAAAAAATCTGCCAAAAATAGCTTTGTCATCTTCAGAGAGCTTAAAATACGCGAAAAAAACGCCATTTTTCGCGTGATAATTATTTTTAAACTTAATGTTAAGGTGGTCTCTCGAACAAAGCAGAAAAAATTGCCCAATCGTATGCCCAGGTGAGGTAGCCATGTTCTGGTTAGCAACCAAGGACGCTTTAAAGTTAGTGAGCCTCGCTAATATGGGCGCTTTTTATATAGCAAATCCTGCTCGCAAACACTGCTGTCTAAAGTTAATTTCTTGCCTATATTTAATTTAGCCATTGTATCACAATATACTTCTATTAAAGCCTTGTCAATGCGGTAACTTTTTCGTACATTACTAGCCGCGGGCGATTTTACGTAGGCCTACCTAAAACGATAGGCCTAGAAAATGGAGTTTTACCCAATTTACTAGGTTGAATTATGGATTTTTTAAAATAAAATATTCTGTTATTTCAAATACACCATTAAGTTCCTTACCCCTTAAGAGAACATTTGACACCACATTTAAATATCTAGCTTATTCGGTTGACGAGAAAAGAGAGAATTTGAAAATTTAGCTAGAATCGAAAATGAACGACAAAACAAGAATCTTGCTCCTGGACCGGCATAACATGACGCCGTGGACTTGTGTGCACGAGCTTTTAATTCCCGCCATGGTAATTGCGTCAGCTTAGGTCATTTACTCACCGGAAAATAACAAAAACCAACTGGTTGATAATAAAACTAGATCTAGTTATTTTATTATTTATTAAATTCTACTCTACATGTTATTCATAACATTTTAAGAAATAATGAACACCTACATAAATCAAACGACCATAATAAATATTTTTTATTTCAAATTCTAATTTTAAATAATAAATATGCATAAAATAATATGATAGTAATAGTTAAGATAGTTTATAAATGCAAATACATTTTACACTCAATCACATTATATTGAGTCAACAGTGTGGCAGCTGAGGTTCATACATGGTATTAATGTCTTTTTTTTTACATTACATTTTTTTCTTCTTGAAAACATGACGTATGTGATTTTTTTAAAAATAAAATCTCCAAACATCAACACTCGCGTGATTGCTTGCTTATGTTTACTATCCTGTGGATGAAAAATCCCACCACGGTCGCGGGGTCACCGTGACTTCAGCAGGCCTATAGTACACGTCATAGAATGAACACGCGTACACGAGATGGTCGGTGTCTTCACTTCTCTCTCCCCCCCCCCCCCCCCCCTCTTCTTCAAGCAAATTGAAAAAGAGACCTACTTCCCTACTTCTGGTCATTTTTTTTTTTTAAAGTTCGGTCAATTTTTTTTTTAGTTCACATATCAGGCATGCTAGACAGCCAGCTGTATAAAAAAAATATTTTTTAAACTAGATCTAGATGATCTACGTCTAGCTTAAAAAAAATTAATAAATAAACGCTTAAAATGCCCGTAAACAGATTATTTAGCGGCAAAAAAAAAAAGGCCCCTGAACGAGCATTTTTTACAATACGCAGCAATGAAAAAGGCTAACGGCCAATCAATTAAGTCTAAAAATCGCCCGTAATTAGGCCTAGCTCTGAAAAAGGCCACTGAACGAGCATCACTGATTATATAAACGAATAGGCCACGCAGCGTTGACGAGGTCAACCACCGGTCACGAATGCAGCAACGGTCGGCCCACAGTGAAGAAAAAATTAATATACTAATAAAATTACTAATACAATAATAATGTCTATAATTTTACTTTTTCCACACATGCTACAATTGAATTATAATTAAAATACTAGACTTAACAGTTCATTCCGTAAAAAACAAAAACTAGTTGTTTCAGTCTGGCAACTAGCGTAACAATGACGTCATGATACTAAAAATAGCGGATAGAAATGTCAGCGTGGGTACCTCATCCTCGAGGAAGATTTTAGAAAAAGTAATCAAAAATACTGTAAATATACATGATAAATATATCAATTATATATTAATGTACAGTTAGTCGAGCCGTTTACCCCGTTAGTCGGTCGTTTTTGGCGGCGGTTCAGTTTTTACGGAGAGTGCTCCACTAGAAATCCTCTCATTATTTACAACCACGAATCTTGCGATTTTTTCTGACATTCTAAGGCATATTATCCATTTTATTAGCAATTTGCATTAAAATAATGATGAGAATTTGCGATATAAACAGTTTTTTTCATTTGTCGTGGATGGGACCCCTAAAATAAACGTAAAAACCGTCAGAAAACGATGCGTGACGTTTCAGGGTCAGAGGTCAATCCTGCCATCTAAGCAATGCGCCAGACTACAATTTACTTGAATTTACAATACAAAGGTCCAAATGCAGCAAGGGTCGTCTAGATTGAAATTATCGCTAAATATAAATAAATACAAACCGATGGATGATGCTTCAAGCTTGCCAAGGTTAATCCTTTCATAGGCATGGTGAGGTTTTACGTTTGGGCCTGTAGCAAAAATTACTTTATCACGTACGTCCCAAGCCCAATGTCAAAGTCGTCACTGGTGACTTAAGACTACCCTGCTTCACAGAAGAGTTGACAGGAAACGGAAGCGCTTACGGGCTAATCCCACCTGTCTCACCCCCCCCCTCCCTCTTTAAACTCGGGTTAAACTACTTAAACTTAAACATTATAATATTGGTATATTTAACACAAAAACATAACTCTAAATTAGAGGCAGATAAATGAGCAGTTATCTCTTGATCAACAAAAAGAGTTGCAAAACAGTTACACTTTTGGCTTGAAAAAAAAAGTTTTTAACGCTTTAATATTTTGCGTCGCTTTCTCTGAGATTCCCCCTCTCATCCCCTCTAAGATCCATTATTAATTTGCTAAAATTAGATTAACAAGTTTGATTTTTACTATCTTTTAATTGAGCGATATATATACCGTAAGAAAATGCCGGACCCAGTAGCTAGGATGTTCGATGCCGGGTGTGGCCATGTCATTGATGAAGGCCCAACAAATGTATGAAATAGTCTATTACTGCTGCATCTAAAAACCCTACATGAAATATGTTATTATTAAAGCAATGAGGTGTTTTAGTGATTTTATTGGAAAAGGGTAGTGGGATGGAGGGGGGGGGGGGTGTTGTATGTTATTATTTTAAAAACAAATATATATATATATATACGATATAGCCCATATAGACTTACGTTTACAACCAGTGTTTCTTCCAGACTTTTTTCTCCGGGGGGGGGGGGGGCACACTTGAAATTTTCGGGGGGGGGGGGGGGGGGGCGGTAAACTTTCTTCGGGGGGGGGGGCGGACTCTGTTAAAAGTATATATTTTCTATATAAATTAAATAAATTTCATTTCATTCGGGGGGGGGGGGGGGCGGTAAATTTTTTTCAGGGGGGGGGGCTTTGCCCCCCCCCCCCCCCCCCCCCCCCCGAAGAGATGCCTGGAAGAAACTCTGTTTATAACCTATATCCTATATGTAGCCAATAGATTTTTGTGTGTGCAGAAGCCTTAGTTTTCTTTTTGAAACAAACACATCTATTTCTCAGCAAACGCAGACTAATAAACAACATTTTAAATTTATGGGGTGTCCATAAGTGTTACATCATGAACCACTTTGAGCCTTTTAATCAGGCCTACACTAGTTGTTGTTTATAGTAGGCCTGCTACTGAGGCATCATGTTACTGGATATGTGAAATTGTGAACTTGTCTAGTTTTAGTATCAGTTCTACCTGCCCCTACTTATGTATGGTTTATTTCACATTTAGTGACGATTTTTAAAAAATCTAGTATTAATTATTAAACCAAATGTACATGTTAAAATTTTGTTTGTGATTATTTTGAGTTGATACCATCACACCTCATATTTTTTTTGTCGAGAGGCTTTGATAAAATTTCATCAGTAAAATTGTATTTTTTCGCTAAATGGTTTCTGTTGTGCTTTCAACAACCCAGAGGCGTAGCGACCCTTCCCGGCGCCAAACTTTTGATTTGCACCCCCCCCCCTCAAGCTTTCAATTTATTTTTCCAACCCATTTTGGCGCTCCCTAAGGTCGGCGCCCGGGGACATATGTCCCCCCCCCCTTGCTACACCTCTGCAACAACCCCTCCCATTTGCAAACAATATCTGAGTGGGGCTTTGGGCTGCTGCTCTGTCAGCCCCCTACTCAATCCTCCCCCGTCATTTTTCACCAAACGAAAGGCTAGCCCTTTCAAACTAAAACAGTTCACTGGTGCAACAAGACATACATAAAACAATTCGCAACAATTGGACCAAATGTCGAGTGTCATCTAAGTATCATTTAAAGTTTTTGTTCTAGCAGTTGGAGGTTAGGCTCAGTGTTTCTTCCAGACTTTTTTTTTAACTGACATGAAAGGGCTGCCCCTACAATATACAGTACAAATATAACAGATAGTGAGGTGCCCTACAGTACAAATATAACAGTGAGGTGCCCTACAGTACAAATATCACAGATAGTGATGTGCCCTACAGTACAAATATAACAGATAGTGAGGTGCTATACAGTACAAATATCACAGATAGTGATGTGCCCTACAGTACAAATATAACAGATAGTGAGGTGCTATACAGTACAAATATCACAGATAGTGAGGTGCCCTAAAGTACAAATATCACAGATAGTGAGGTGCCCTATAGTACAAATAAAAAAATATCACAGATACTGATGTGCACTACAGTACAAATATAACAGATAGTGATGTGCCCTACAGTACAAATATAACAGTGAGATGCCCTACAGTACAAATATAACAGATAGTGATGTGCCCTACAGTACAAATATAACAGTGAGATGCCCTACAGTACAAATATAACAGATAGTGAGATGCCCTACAGTACAAACATCACAAATACAGGTACCCTATAACACATGACAAAGATAGTGAGGTGCTATACAGCTATTAAAGATACTTGCAACAGCCAATGGCAGAATGTAAACAAAATAACAACATTTTTCAAGCAACATAAGTCATAAATATAATTTTTTGAAGTATATAAAATACGAACATGAAGAATCTCTTATGAAAATTTACTTTTATTCAGTCTGTATGAAATTCATACACACACATAAAAAATTCCTAGAAAATACAAACACATTATCAATAGCATAATTGAATGATTCAAAGATTAGCATCTCTATGAAATTTATCACATTGACAGGTAGTTTTAAACCTGTAATTTGAATTTTAATCAAATGTAAAACTACAAATATAGCACAAATTTTCTATAACAAAGTAAAAGTAGACCTACACTATGGGGTTGAGCAAATATGTATTTATGGTGGTTAGAGTTCAGTAGATCTCTTGATGGAGGTGTAGTTTTTCTGATATAATTTCAACCTATGAAGATTGTCCTTTATAGGAAGTATATTGAAAGAAAAAAGATGATGATTACACTAGACATAAAAAAATTACATACTAATAGTCATTCAATATCTATAAATGACAGGCTAATTTAGCCAAATTTTACCACCATTTACCCTACTTATATTTATCGGTGTCATGAAAAACCAGACCCCCTCCCCATTAATTTAAAAGTCTGTCACACATTTTTTAAGCCCCTGATCCACAACCTCATCTTCACGTAAATCAGAAATCTCTCTCTTTAAGTGATTGACTTCACTAACAACTTTAACATACATCTATTATTAACAAAATTCGCCACACATTAGTGAAAGACCCTGCCCCATCCTTCTATCTGCATGACGTCATTAATAACTTGAACATAATTGAGTATTAAACACAATATTAAAATATTGACAGGTGGTACAACAAGCGATGAAAATGATTTACAGCCAAGAACCATAGAAAAACTATGATTCCAAATTGAAAACATGATTTTTAATCAGATGTCACATTAGAAATATAATAAATAGAAAACATGGTAAATTCTTTAGTAAAAGTGCTGCTACAATTTAAAAAAATAAAATATAGTTCAAAGACAAAAATCTTTTATAAAATACTATAATTATATAGTACTAATTTAGTAATTATATCGCTGATGGTTAATTAAAGCTACTTTCTCACAGTATTTCTAAGTATTTCTCACTATTGTTTCATTATGTTGTCATGGAAGTTCAAGTTTTTTTTATTCCTAATAGCACAAATATGGTATTGTTGCCAAAAAAATATTCTAAAAGCAGAAAAAGAAAATAGGTCCACTACTTTAGTATACAAATACATTTTACTCTAGAATATTTTCACCAATGTCTAGCCCACCTTAACCAGAAGAAGAAGTAGACATTTATAATAAAGAATAAACTTAACATAATATATGCAGTGGCTATGTTTTATTTTTAATCTCAGTTCCGGATTCCCAAAGAAAAATACTTAAGAATGCGTGAATATCTAATACATCTGTTTGTCAACAGAAAAAAGAATACTGATGATTTACTTTACAATTTAGAAAAGTGCTGAAAATCTATAAGATGCACACACAAATTGGCAATAGTAAGAAAGTTTACAATAAAACATTTTTCGCAGCCATAATATATTTTTCCAAAATAAAATAAACCAAGCATTCATTTAGGTTTTTGGAAGAAAAAAAAATCATCCGTAACTGACACATTTTTAAAAGAACATTTCTGGAATGGTTCAAGTCTGCAAACAAACTATGCACCAATAATAATTTAATGTAGCCACAAAACATGAAATTCAATGCTAGACCTTTATTAATTCTATATGTAATATGCTGTTTTTTTTCCCCCATTTTAAACCTGTAGGGAATTAGTAAATAGCCATAACATGAGGTCACATGATCTGACAGCAGTCACATGATCTAAAGGAAGTCTGGTGATCTAAGAAGAGTCACATGACCTGCATTGTCTATTTGGTGATATCACTGTACATGTTGATAGAGAAATAGTTGTACTTGAAGTTGCAATGAACAAGCTCAGCATGCACAATAGAATATTTCACCAACTCTCATCAACAATTCATATATACATGTTGGAATATAACACAGTTACAATAACGTTGAAAGTTAACAGTTTAATTTATCAGGAAAACAATACAATCATTACATGTTCTCTCCATATTTATTAAACATATTTTTACATTACATTACAAAACTTATGTTAGTTTTTATTATAACACATGAATAGATTTAAGCATTCCCTGAACTTGAAAACAAACTAGTTTTAAATTGTTATCACTATAAGCTCATTTTAGAAAGATGAATTTAATAGCGCAAAAAAAAAAAAACTTATTTAGAAACAATTTTTCATTCTTAATCATATTTTTTTTTACCGGGCTTTCTATTTAAAACAGGCACTTCCAATCACACTTACTTAAGATATACATTTTTAGCATCTATTAACATTTTAAGCCATTACAAGATCAACAAGTTAAGATAATAGTTCCATATTTTAGTGCCAGCAGTAAGTACATGAACCATAGCAAACAGAAAACTCAACCAAACATGTATGAAAAAAGAAAAAAAAATGAAGTCGTACATTAAAAAAAAATGAACATCTGAAAAGGTTCTCTAGTTTGTAGTTTATAATCCAGAAATTTGTAAATGGATTTTTCCTACTTGCAATGAAACAATTTAAAACTAAGCTTTTGAATGAGTTAAAGTTATCATTCACACAAGTGGATCTTATAATAATTAACTCACAGAATGTTAATTAGGCCCAAACAACTTTGATGTACTGTAACATCTAAAAAAATGCGACTGTATTCACATCCAAACTAAAATTTCATTTTTACACAGATTGTTTGCATCATCCATGAATCATCAAAATGAAATGTCTATAAATTGTCCTACTTTCACTAAATGTATTTGAGCAAGCAAAACACAGCAACAGTTTGCATCAAATGTGGCCCACAATTATGCATGTAAGCTTCACAACTCTAGTTTCCCAGCCAGTACAAAGTTTTGATAAAGTACACAGGCAGCTTGGTTTAAACAGTCTGTTAGGAATTTCAGCTAGGAATTTGTTATACTTTTCACATGGGTTCGAAGGTCATGAAGGAAATCCATCAGCACTTTGGCCATGTTGGCATCAATCAGAGACTGAGGAAACCAGCCCTGAAAAAATTAAAAAAAAAATTATTTAAAAAAAAAAAGGAAACAATTAAAATAAACTTTAGCATTATTCAATATTTGTTAGTATAAAGACACTCAGATAATGAATACCAAAGCCAAAAATAGAACATTCCCACAAATATTTTTAATCTACAAAGTTGATTGTTGTGAGAGGCCCACTGATCACACACAAACCCATCATGATGCACCTAAATAACCTCCATCATGAAAATTATTTCTAAAGCTATGTGACAATATTTTTTATAGGCCAAAGTACTCTAGCGACACCTGCACCCAGAGTTTACCTTCATGCCAGTATTCATGCACCAAAATATATTCAATTCCAACAAGTAAATTATTAAATTATTGCTAAAAAATTACGACAAAGCCAAAAGTACTGTTGAGACATCTGCAACCACATTGTTAGAAATCCCAACAAGTGAATTTCTAAAACTGCTGTGACTGAAGTACTGTTGAAAGACATCTGTACTCACCTTGATGTCAGTATTCATGTACCAAAAAAACAGTGTTTTGTTAGCGTTGCCAGGCATTGGCTTGTAAACCCAGCCCCCAACTCCATTGGTACCTCTAAATACAGAAAAAAAAAATATTATTGGTACTTTTAAATACAGAAACAAAATAAACCTTATTGGTAATTCTTACAAACACACTGTCAAATCATTTAATTAACTAATAAGAACTTTTAACAAATTAATTGATAAACATTCAGTATTTAAATTAATAACAAACATAAATTCTTAGTGACACCATTATAGATAATTTTAAAACAATACTTTATATTAAAGAAATCTACATCGGAATAAACAATGTTTCAATTTTAAAAAATGAAATAAAAAATATAATATTTTAAAATAATGTTAAAAATGTACATAACTGAATTTGGGTAAGATATTGGTCAATAAAGTACCATGATAAATCCACCGAAATCTTATTTAAACAAATCATTCTGACTGACCTAACATAACTTTTTTGTGGTGGCATTTCAGGGTGATTGACCCCCATGCCAGCGCCTATAAAGATGTCATCTCTTGAGCCCCAGGTTCGCAGGCTGACAAAGTCTCTGCTGGTGATGACTCCCCCTGCTATCTCCGCAGCGATGTTGTATAAAATATCTGTGTGGTCGTCAACTACTTGCAATATCTGGTGACAAAAGTCATCAGGGATAAAAATCTATTCTAAATGGGTCTTTTGTAAGGAGTAAAATGGTATGGTGAATAAAATCAATTGTAAGAAGGTTTGAATTTTATCCAAAACATATCAGCTATAAATCAATTTTAATAATATTTTGAAAATAATCTAATAGAGTAGCAAAAAATAAAATAAAACCTACAATAATAGCATTAACAAAAATAGTTGATGAAGAGTACAAACTAATTAAGAAAATGAGCACAGCTTAGCAAGTACACAAAATGATTAATAAAGTCTACAAGGCTTAATATAATGTAGTTGTGTATTCATATAACATTTTCAATTTAGAATAATCAAATTTGCAATGTATAAAAATATGTTGAATAAAAGAGGTTTAGATAAGGTACAAATAAAACCAGTGAGTCTTTTATGTCAAAACAGAAGCTTTCATACCCTGCATTCTTTAATTGCTTTATTCCATGTGGCTTGTTCCTCTGGCTTAAACGTCATTTCTTCATAAAGGTCCTTAACTGGCATGTCAACAATACCCTGTACAGACCACAATAGGTGTTGAATAACAAAAATATTAACATAGTTCTTATCAGATGCTTTCTTTAAGATCTGATGGTACTGAAAACAACAGGGCTGATGAAATAGAATTAATCTATTTTTGGTTTACTTCTATAAATAGAAAACTTGTTGGGTCAGGGTTATGTCTAGCTGGGTTTACTGCCCCTGCCTCTAGTCAGAGGTCGGCCAACCCACTGGGAGCAAGTGGACTTGGTCGGCCAACCCAGTGGGGGCAAGTGGACTTGGGTATGTCTACTCAATCAGGTCCCGGAACCAAACTTAAGACTTTCAATTAGAAATCATATGCTCTATCACTTGACCAAGCTATTCCATTATCAAAAAAAACATCACTAAACTGCTGAGTGTAAAACGTGAAAATCAAGGCACTCACCTTTAACCTGAAGACCTTCCCCACACCTTTGACCTTTTTACTATGTACAACACCTGAGGATTCATTGACCCCAGTCTCACATTTCCAGTCTGACTCTGGGCTGGTCACGTACGTCCATAAAACATCCCATGAATGCCGGGCCAAGCGAATGTAATCATTTTCCTTAAAAACACAAGACAAATCAAATCACAAATCCAATATGGCTGCTGCTCCCTCAGTTGAGGGACAATATAAATCATAACAATTGTGATTTATCTTTTTTAATAAAAACAAAATATCTAAAGGAAATTGAAATCTGATCTTTTTGCTGTTTTAAAAAATTAATACTAGGTACTAAAAAGTAAAAGCTATATATTTTAATGTTTTGAGTTGATGGTTATTAAAAATGTATAAGTTAGCTGCTAGTGTCTAAAATAAATGACCAATTAAAATGAGAATCTAACAGAACAGCAGTTACTTCTCTAAAGTAAATTATTTCTTAAATTTTGTTGAACCAAAGTCTGTCATAAACAAACATTTTTATAAAGAAAAACAAGAACTGGAAATATTGTTCTGGCCACAAGGTTGAAGAAGCATAAAGCAGTTGAACAAGTTTTTAATTTTAAAGGGAAATATTGCCAAGGGATTTTTAAAAAGAAAATTTAGAATAGTGTATGAATTGTATTGTAAAGCTCCAGTTAAACTTCTAAATTAAAATAATACATTCCTAAAGTATTGAATATAGAAACGCAAAATTATTAGCCCAACATTTAAATATCAAAACGTAAGTAAAGCAAAAAAGTAGCATGAAAACCTGAAAAAAAAAACATAAATAAAATACAATTCTGCCAAAGATCTTCATCAAATTAATAAACAATTTATAAAAAAAAAACAATAACACATGATGTAATCAGATAACAATGCAACATTTCTAACTAAGAAATACAATTACCAAGATATATAAAACCAGTGAGTAGAAGGACACGTCTGTAAAGAGATTGACAAGACTTAATCAAGAGGTGTGGTGCTTTTAATGGCATCACTATCAGTGCTGTTAATTAGAAAAACCTATGTTATAAACTAATAATTAAAAAAAATATTTTAAAAGTTATTTAAAAAATAGCCAGTGTTGGTCTCTAGAAGTTTCCTTACATGAATAATAAATTCCCCATTAGTCAACATGGCACACAGCCCTGCCACCTCCCTGAGAAATATGACTAGTTACCAGCACATTAATGACTACATTTATGGCACCAGTCTCATAATGAGCCCAAAGTATAACCCCCCAACTCTGTCAGTTCATGTCACCTGGGCCATTCAACCGGTTCAAACATTCTAATCAGAAACTGGGTCAATAAAATACTTTAACTTGTGTAGGTAGGCTGTTGAATGATTCATGTAAAAATATACAATAACATTTTCATTTCAGTTTAATAAACTTTTTCAAATGAAGATTTTTGTGTGTAATGTGTTGTAAATAGACTATATACATTTAAGTTTAAATATTTAAAAATCAATATGATTAAGTTACAAAAAAAGTTTATTTTTCTTTTATATCATTCCCCTTATTCACCTTTTAAAAAATCATACAAAACTATCCTTATGTTACAAATTTTAGGATCTTTAACATAACTATAATTTTTTATTTTTTTCTGCTACAAATGTGTTTGCTACCTGAATTGCATCAATTGCTATTTATAGTGTACCCATATACACTATAAAAACTGCATGACTAAAGTAAAACCTAAGAATGTTAAAAGAAAATATTACAACTTTCAACCAAATACCAATGACAAATGAAAGAGATCAACCACCTAGTATGTTATTTAATATTGTATAGAAATAATAGAATGTTAAACTATAAAGAAGTATAAAAAATGTATACGAAATAGGTTTGCAATCTGTATATGATATAACTCACAAAGGTTGCAAATGTGACAGAAGTATAAAAACCCCTCAACATTAATTTTTAAATTCACAGAAAGTAAGGAAATAAAATGCGTTAGAGAAGTAGCGGGGCAATGCGAGGAGCCCCAGGTTACACTACCGCACCAGCTCTGCACATGGCCCCTGGCTCGGTTTAATCATCAAATGCCGTATGCCACAGTGTGAATATTAAAGGGTGCTCTTTAAAATTAACGTAGGCGCTATAGTGCTTACAGGACAGGGGGGGGGGGGATGCGCCTGATTTGATTTAGTGAGCAACTATAGAAACCCATCATATCCATAGCCTATAGCACTCTTTAAAATGAACGTAGGCGCCATAGTGCTTACTGGTGAGCCGTGGCGCCGGAGGAATTGCCTGATTCCATATGGTCAATGATTATTGTTGCCCATCGTGTCTTAAGTGTATATCTTTTTTTTAAAAAAATGAACAGCAACACCTAATTAATGGATACCAAGTGCTAAGGTAGCTGCTGCAGAACTCTGGACCATGTATTGAAAAAAAAAGGGTACCCTCCTGGGTGCCGCCCATAAGAAATTTTAATTCTCTTTATCAACTCTAAAAAATTTGATGATACTCGGATCAAACTGTCAAACTGCATCCGACATTTATTTTTACATTCTATATATAGGGAAATAAAAATTGCACCCTCCAGCAGCGCTGCCCTTGCATTATTAAAAAAAAAGATTTTTTTTGCAGAAGCCTTCCCTAGAGTATTCTCATCAATCCCCAAAGTTTCAAGGCAACCGGATGAAAGGTGTAGTAATGCATAAAGGACAAACAAACCCACACACATACTTTTGCTTTATATATATAGATCTAGATAAAGATACAAGAATCTATATATATAATTCTCTTCTGGGAGTCGCTAGAAAACAAGCTGTAAACGCGCTCCCTACCACCCCCACCCCTACATGGTCTTAGTGAGCTGTGTTCACTCTAAATGTTTACAAGCAGAGCCGGGTTTAGTGACGACTATTAGGGGCAGATAATTTAGTTTGAAATGATTTTAAACGTAGGGGGGCAGGGGGGGGGGGGGGGGGTTATGGTCCTTAACGTGCTACTTATAGTGTTTTAAAGAAATATTTTCAGTGGCAGCGTTGGTACCGTCGAATTCACAAATTATGAATTACTGAAAAGTAGAAAAAACAACAACTAAATAGCGGCATATGTTATGCCGCGGGCCGGCTCGTAAGTAGATATTTAAGTTTTAAAAACAGTCCTAAATTTATTTTAAAATTTTGTTAATTTTAATTAAGCAGACAACCACTAGACAAAGTATTTGCTTTAAAACCCGATTAGTAGCTCAACACGACAATTATCGGCTGTTTAGTGGATCCATGGTAGGATCTCAAGTATGAAATCATATCTGTATAGGATCTACTCAAGTATGAAATCATATGTGAATATGTGAATAGGATCTACATCTCACCAGACTGTTCAGTAAAATCTCTACTAATTAATCTGGTTATATCCCCTTTTGTTGTTAATATAGTAATCTTCAAATTAATTTTTAATGAATAATTTAATTAGATTTAAAATTAAATATTCTAGCATTGCCATCGGAGACCAGTGTTTTTAGGAAAGTTAGAACCAAAATTGCTGCAATAGAAGTGGGTTAAAATTAAGTTACAAGATTAGTTACAAACATAAGGACAAGCTTATAATAAATAAAAGCATATTCTTTTTTTTTAAAAAGAGTTATTTTCTAAAGTCCATTAGGAGCTGCTATTGATAGCTTCTATTGTTTTTAAAAATCATTTTGATTATCAAATTAAACTGAAGCTTAGATGAATAGGGTCGAATTTACACTGGCTATTTATAAATGGGCGTAGAAAATAAAAAAGGATAGTTTAGCATTTTTAGGAAGCAAAAGCATTTACTCAAAGTGCAACATTCTAAAGATTTGATTTATAGAAGATTGTAAACAAAACAAGAAATATAAGGAAGACTCATCTTAAATTTCCAAAAGATTGCACACTGCTAATATTTCGAACACTTGTACTGCAAGTGAGTTTATGTTTAAACTATAGAGAGGATTCTATCTTCACAGCAAATTGAATTTGACAAAGTAAAGAAGGTGTTAGGTAATAGTATCGAGAGCTTTAATTATGAAAGTAGCTGATTAATTAAGCTGTTAATATCAATGTGTAGTCTTAAATAATAGCAAAATAAAATTAAAAAATTGGTCTTAGATTTTTAACACATTTTTTCTCTCTGTTAACAACAGCAGTTATATATAAGATAGTTTTTTGATTGTTTGATGAAGGAAACAATTATTTGAATCAGAATTTCAAAACTGATTTAAATAAAAATTTCATACATTAGGCAAGCAAACTTGGCTTTTGTCTAAAAAAACCTGTAATCTCTTTTCTATATTTTAATGTAGACAGTTAAAATTATTTTTTGCTTTGTATCCAGGCAATAGATCTATAGCTATACAGTTTATTGAAAGGCTGAATTTGAAAGGACTAGAGGGAGGGGGGGGGGGGTGTGCGCAGCAACAGCATCAGGAAAACTGGAGAAACTAACACCCTCTACCTCTATTGTTAGTGAGTTAATAGATGCTTGGCTTGCCTGGCGTGTGTGTGTCTTGGATGTGGCCACACTCTGATACTCGCTCGTTCTGTTAGTTGAGGGGCGGGGGGCTATTGTTGCTTCTTCTGTGTCTGACCCTGGGGTAAGTTGAGAAATAATTAAAATCTCTTGTAAAAGGAATTATCTACACCTTCTAACTATGCGAAATATCAATTAAACCTTTTTAAAAAGAATTTTATTAAAACTATCTAATAAATAGCAATTTGAGTAATTTAATTTGAGTTAAATCCCTTATCAAATTAAATTAAAAAATTAAAAAATGAATACATTTTAATTAAAATAGGATTTTGTATGAATACATATTAAAAGTGAAAGAGTTTTAAAAATGTAATTACACTAATTGCTTCTAATTTCAAAAATCTCATAAAGCTCTAATTAGCTGTGTCTAAAAAATAATTGCAGTGTGCATGTTCCTTAAAATATGATATTTAAACTTTAGTTTTATTAATACACCTACAGATAATCTGCCGGAAAATTAGATTTTTTTAAACTCCTGTAAATTATTTATCTTAAATATAGTTACAGTTAAAACATTTAAATGTAAAAATTTACAAATTATCTATTGAGCCATCCCAAAGCTATTTCAATTCTTGTGTGCTGTAAGAATTTTACTGTCTCTACTAGTACCATAAAGTTTTTTATTTCACAGTTAACAATGTGCGTAATAGTAAAGTTCCCTTTCCCTAACGATCCATGTGGCAGATGAAGTACAGCTCATCTATCTTGATCACAGCATATAAAGGGATAGTAGCACTATGCCAGGAGCCTTTCCTTTCCCTATTGTTGAGTCAGGTACCCATCAGAGCTGGGTGGACTCAGGGATGTTCTGCTGTCTTAGGTCTGGCCAAATTCTGAACTCTAGACCTTTGGGAGAGCGGCCAAGTATCCCCCCCCCCCACCAGTCAATAAAAATGTGTTTAGAGAACGTCACCTTCAGGGGACTCAACAGGTGAGTAGAACTGGTTGTCTTCAGTGATAACAGACTGCATGTCATCCTGACCCATCAGCAAAGGTCGACTAGAGCCATAGGTTGATCCATAGGTAACTAGAACAAGAAAACATGGGTGTAAATAACAGAACACTGAATTGATGGGGCTGATTAATCCATAAGTTACTCTACTGCAGCATAACCTGCACCACCAACTACAGTAGCCTTGCACCCCCCCCCCCCCCCCCCCCCAGTTACAAGCACCACCCATTTCCTCTACTGTACTGCAGTAACCTGCCCCACCCAACCCCACCACACCTGTATCAGTAACTTGCCCCCCCCCCCCCACAGCTAAAAGCACCACCCACCTCATCTACTGTACTGAAGTAACCTGCCTCACCCACCCCCACCACACCTGTATCAGTAACTTGCCCCCCCCCCACAGCTAAAAGCACCACCCACCTCATCTACTGTACTGAAGTAACCTGCCTCACCCACCCCCACCACACCTACATCAGTAACCTGCCCCACCCACATCTACAAGCACCACCCACCTACTCTACTGTACTGCAAAAACCTGCCCCACCCCCCACAGCTAAAAGCACCACCAGGGCTGCCTACCCCAAAAAAAATTTTCCCGTAACAAGAGCATAGGTTTTCCGTAACTTTCCATAACTTTCAGTATTTTTACACATTTTTTAAATACAATGTAAATAAGACCCATATTATATGATCGCAAAGCTCATCAGCGTAACGATGACAGTCGGCAACTCGTGTTACTTTTTATTTTATGGACTAACTAGGCATGCTGCCCAGCTTCGCTTAGGCTTTCGAAAACATTGAGAATTTGAATGCTTAATTAATTCGCCCGAGGTTCGGTCTACGACCTCAAGAGTTATGAAGAGGTTCCTCCGTGGACATTTTTTTTCGATTTATAGCTCATATAAGGCACCGGTCAGTCGAGGTCAGTTTTGACCCCCTCATCGTAGACTTTTCGGCCAACCGCCCCCCGTGTTCTGTCGCCCCGAGGCAAGATCCTGCCAAATTTGAAGCGCCTGCGGCGCCGGGAAGTGCCCTATTGGACACCCGACAATCTGGATCTAGATCTAGAATCCTAATAGAATTTTTTTTTAAAGTTTAGCCCGAGCATAATAAAAAAAAATACATTAACCAAGTTGACTTGGTGTGTCTCGAACCCACACCACCTGCGTGGTTTATAGTAAACTAACATCTCCGCTATTTAGGCACCTTATAAAATTCGGAGAATGAAACACGTATTTTAAAATCTTAACTTACACGAATATGCCTATTGTTTCAAATTAATTTTATCCCAAATTAGCCAGTTCCAATCAAAGATTTTGTATAAAATAAATAAGTCTTGAAATAGTTTAGTCCTAATATAGAAATTTATTTTTAGAATAGATTTTAGAGAAGTTAGAGTCTAAATCTAGATCTTAGCGTCTAATTCTAGTTACTAGTTATTGCGTAGATTTAGATTTAGTCTAGATCTAGAATCTCTAGATCTAGAATCCAAATAAATAAAATAAATTTTATGAGTTTAGGCCGGAAAAATTATATTGTATACATTTCATAGTGTACGTAGATCTAAATCAAATTTGAATGAAATAGTTCATTTCTTTTTATTGTAAACACGGCAGATGACGTGATTAGTAAATGTATAAACATTAGTGACGTCACAGTTTTATGCGTTCTTTTTCACATTTATAAATGCTTTTCCGGTTGCATAAATAATACTGTTTCTCTATATTCGAATACGCCTTTATTTTTTATTTTTCTTCTTTAAATAAAATTGTGGGTATACATTTAAAACATCTAACATATTATTTTCAACAAAAGTCCGTATAAAGGTATCCATATATCGCTGCCGATTCTGACGTGATGTCCGGCGAAAATATTTTGCGGACAGAGAGAGAGAAGAGCGCACATGGCCTTTTATATATTAGGATAGGCCTAATTAGTTTTAAAAAAAACGCCGTTAGATTCAGAATGTAAGGCGACAATGGAAAATTTCAAATAGGAATTGTTCTTGCAATGAGTAGTATGACGTATGATATAGGCCTACACTACCGATATCTAAACCAATGTGAACTCAGTGACCCCTCGACTGTGTGTGTGTCAGGATTTTTTCTCCAGCGAACAAGAAAACGTGAGCGGCTGATAACACGGGTGACAATGTTTAGAATTAGCATATTTCTTGAATATTTTTTTTAAAATCTACATTTTATCAATGTAATATCTAGTAGAAAAGAATAATTTTAAAAATATGATCCGTAATTGATCTAGGTGAGCCTAGATCTCGTTGTTTAGTAATATCTTGTCTTCTCGCACAACTCAAACAAAATGCCTCGATATCTCACTATTTAGGCATTTAGCCGTAATACCGCCTCAGCAAATATGTCTCGCCAGACTGCGCGACCAGACTTTCAATGATTTAGGCCACGCACTTTTTTTTCTCTACGGACAACACCGGCTCATGAGGTAACACAGACCACTCGCGGGGTCAATAGTTCACAATATAAACACGACTGCCGCCAGCCATGACAAGAGTGGAAAGGGGAGGGGGATTGTTACGGAAGAGGCTGAGAACCTTATAACCGGATAGGCCTAACACGCTGAAATGCTGAAATATAACTAAATTAAAATATAAACTCAGACCGGGAACATAAAGTTAAGTTACAACCATACAATATTTTTTACACTAAAGACGATTTTTATCTCTACTGAAATCAAAACCGTAACTTTGCAGCATAATCGTAATTCTGTAACCTGGCTGTCAAGATTGTAAAATTACGGACAAAACCGTACAAGTAGGCAGCCCTGCACCACCCACCTCCTCTACTGTACTGAAGTAACCTGCCTCACCCACCCCCATCACACCTACATCAGTAACCTGCCCCACCTACCCCCACACCCACAAGCACCACCCACCCCCACAGCTACAAACACCACCCACCTCCTCTACTGTACTGCAGTAACTTGTCCAGAGCTTTCTGCTCCTGGGGTATGACCTTGAAGTCAAGAAACCATGTCTCAGCCCAGGCCAGCACGAAGGAGATGATGATCAGACAGTAGCTCAGAGGGTTGTTGCTGCTTTTCATACCCTCAAACTGATCAAAAAGCAAAATAGCAAACCATTAACAAATATTCTTTTCATAAACAATCATAAGACCAGTTTAGTTGTTTTTTTTAAAAAAAAAAAACCATTTATTATAGATGATAGAATATTATAATCTAATTAAAAAAAAAAAAAAAAACAACTTAGCAATAAAATAATAAGTTGGCAAGGAATTTAAGTCAAAATTTAAAATTTATATTCTGCCATTTAGGGTAATATCTTTGTAGTCAAAATATCAAAATATCCAACAAATTATTTTTTAAAATTAAGATAGTAATAAAAATGTGTTTAAAGTACAAGACATTAAAATACTAATTAATTAACATAATTAATATACTTTATTGTTTTTAAAATGTTTCATAGTACAACACCATACATTAAAATACTAATTAATTAACATAATCAATATAAATTTTTTTTTAAATGTTTCATAGTATAACACTATAGGCCTACATTAAAATAAAAATAACTTCAGAACTTATTTCTGGGATTTGATTAAAAATAAATTAAAAGTTTTTAACAACAGGCAACACAACAATGTCCTGGCAACCAGGTGAACAAGTTTCATATTTCAAGTAAGGACAACAAACAACTTTTAAATAGAGTTACAACTCTGGCGAGAAAAAGTGCCGATACAAATATTTCAACATAAAAAACACAATCACTGTAACAAAAAATAACTTCAAGGGCTAACACAGCTCTGTCTAAATCCTCTAATACACCCATCTTAAAGGCTATCACAACAGTACTTTTTTATCAATCAAAACACAAATTTTAACATTACTTTAAATTGATTGATACTTAATGAACAATGACATAAACTATCTAGGTAGGTTAATAGCTACAGATAAAGTGGGGGTACTTACATCAAACAGAAATATCTTGGCTATGAGAGTAGCACATGTGAATGCAGTACACAGCTGAAATAGAAAGTGATGATGTGCAATAAAAAAAACTATCTCCAGACCAGATGTTACATAATCTCTTTCTCCTCAAACAATCCATACAGACATACAGTCAGATAGTTTAAAATTTAGGTTAAATACATATACAAGGAGGGATTTTAAAAAATGTAATCTTGGTTGTGATCTTTCCTATGTAGACCTACTAGTGAGAAATTGTGGCATATAAGGTTAGTAGGTTTAAGTGTTCTTTCAAAGTAGGTTTGTTAGCTTTTATTTATTGGCTGTATAACACGTGTTTTTTCTTTGAACAAGCTTTGAAATAATGCTTGCTGTAGCACTTTTACAACACTAAACATGTTAGAAAGGTTATGGGTTCATTGGAAAATGGTTATGTGTTCATTAGGTTTTTATCCATAGTGTACTTTATTTGCTACACCTCAGGCAAGTGATGCCTTCAGTCAATGAGGGATTACAGCATTATTTTATTTGCTGGCTTTTATTTATGTTTATTTTTTTGAATAACAAGGGAAACAACTACTGGCTATTGTATATACCAAGAGAGACAACTTCTAGCTCGTGTAGATAAGACAGGCAACTACTGTACATAAGGGAAACAACTATTGGCTACTGTATATAAGGGAGATAACTTACAGCAATCACCCACCAATGACGCAGTTTGAACAGACCATAGCCCAGCAGTAAAAAAGTAAACCTGATGGCACTCAGCATCTGAGGAGGAAATTGTTTGCCATTTTACTCAGTTAGTCTCAACAAACAGAAATAAACTAGTTGATTATGCTTATATATGATAACATAATGTTAATCAAGACTAGTGTTTTCCTAGCTGTATTTTACAGTTAAATTCTGGTATTGAAATCTGTATTTTTTTGTTTTAAATCCTTCTGTTACTTCCCCTGATTTAAAACAAGGTAACTATCATAACTGAGTTATCTCAGCTTAAACCAACAGAAGAAGGCTAACACAGGCCAACCACTGAGGTTAGCCATCACAACATAAGTTAACAATCCTTTGTCACACTATAAGTGCCCACAGTGCCAACAATGTACTTCTATATCAATTGCCCCCTTGGTCACACTGTTCTTATTGTCATGGTTACTGCCCACAGTGTCAACAATGTACATGTATGTCAACTGCCCCCTTTGTCCAACTGTTCTTATTGCCATGGTTACTGCCCACACTACATGTCAACAGTGTCAACAATGTACATGTATGTCAACTGCCCCCTTTGTCCCACTGTTCTTATTGCCATGGTTACTGCCCACACTACATGTCAACAGTGTCAACAATGTACATGTATGTCAACTGCCCCCTTTGTCCCACTGTTCTTATTGCCATGGTTACTGCCCACACTACATGTCAACAGTGTCAACAATGTACTTGTCTTACCACTGAGTCAAACAGAGAGGTTTTGAAGTTATAATTTTTCACTTGTTTCTCAAAGGCTGTGTACCCTGTGTCACCAATTAGCTGTAAACAAATGTAAAGGATATATTTAGACACAAAATATTTGTTATGTTGCAAGAACTCCTTATTTTTCAGTTTCATATTCAAATTACTGCCAGTACAAAGTAAAGAAAAATATAATCCATATTACAAGATAGTAAGGAGAAACTACCCCCTTTACATGAGCACTTTCCTGTATCTTGGAGATAATTCTACTTGTTTGTTTCATAATTAAATTTTTTTATCTATACACTTGGGAATGTAAGGACTGATGCAAATGAGAATAAATCAGTACCCCCCTACATATCTGCAGACAAAATAATTAAAGTTAGACCTAAAACATACAACAGTACCTGGGTGTAGATGACCCATAAGATAAACATCAGAATGAGGTCAAAGAGGACAAGTAAACAAAATGTCCTCCTGACTGAGGACATTCTCCCATCTCCCAGGTAGTAGTTTGTGTTGTCCATAGGTCTGGGTGGTTCAGGGGAGGTCACCACAATGGCTGGGTGGCGGTCACTTGCGGCTAATGGTGGCGGCATACTGGGGACAGAATGGGGTTAAGGTCACACAAGGCTACTGGTGGTGGCATACTGGGGACAGAGTGGGGTTAAGGTCACACAAGGCTACTGGTGGTGGCATACTGGGGACAGAGTGGGGTCAAGGTCACACAAGGCTACTGGTGGGGCATACTGGGGACAGAGTGGGGTTAAGGTCACACAAGGCTACTGGTGGTGGTGGCATACTGGGGACAGAGTGGGGTCAAGGTCACACAAGGCTACTGGTGGTGGCATACTGGGGACAGAGTGGGGTTAAGGTCACACAATACACAATAGAGTGACCACAAGTAGAGTTCACAGGAGTTTAAAAATAGATATTGTGCTACTATTGTCGTACAGCAAACTTATTAACTATCAAACTATCATTATTCATAACAACGTGTTTATTATTCCTTCTCACAATCAGATCAAACAATCAAGGATACCTTTAAAATCTAAACATAAAAAGTCTTCATAATTTTATGTAAAGAAAATTGTTTATACTAGTTTTCCTTTAAGATGACAACAAAGTTTCCAATAAACTTTTTAAAACCAATGTACATAACAGTCTAAAATTAACACTGAGGCTGTAGACATTACAAGGACAAAGGCTGGGTTAATTTGAATGCTATTAATACTTCAGTGTGACCTATATAGCCTGGCAGTTTCACATTAGCACAGCATTACAATTTTAAAGATGTGTTGTTGTCTCATATACTGACATTAGTGTGCAGGTTCGCAATTAAATAAAATATGAATGTGTATGTCTCTAGGTACATCTAACTGATTTTTTAAAACAGTCCCAGAGTTTTTTTAAAGTTACTATGTTACGAACTCAAGATTCTAAGATAGTAGATACCCAATTTGTTCATATATCTCAAGTAGTAAAAAGGTAAGAGAAGGTAAGGAACTGACCTGGTACTACCATCACTGTGGACGCTGCTGTATATGACATGTCCAGCTAACTTAGCCTGCTGTTCTCTCTCTGTGTCTGACCTAGCATCACCCTGGTCACAGAAAAATAGAAATATCAAACTGGTGTTAATTTTCAGATCTGGCTCAGTATCTAGACCTGACTATACATTGCCCTGGCCATAAAAAAAATCAGATTTAGCTGTTTACTTGTGACACCACCTGGTAGAAATGTTCCCTCTATGTAAAATAATATTTCCTTGCACAAGACTTTTAGAACACAGAAAATACATGTTGTACGCTAGCTTCTTCCCTTTAGTGGAAAGGTTGCCTTGTTCATGACCCATCTGGACCTGACTTATAAAACCCATCTGCACACAACTAGAAGAATCTTTACTTAACTTTTTAAATTAATTTCCATAACAAAATTTCAGAAAACATTAAGATCTATAACATGTTACACACAGGGCATAACTATGTAGCTACAGTAACCCTTTCTGATGAGAAAAAACTATGTTGATTAACTTAATTGACTTGACACATTTGGACTGTATAGCTACAGCAAACCTTTCTAATGAAATTAAGAAAGAAAAAGCTATGTTGTTTAACTTAATCAACTGACACACTTGGACTGTATAGCTACAGTAAACAGTTCTGATGAAATTAAGAAAGAAAAAGCTATGTTGATTAACTTAATCAACTGACACACTTGGACTGTATAGCTACAGTAAACAGTTCTGATGAAATTAAGAAAGTAAAAGCTATGTTGATTACTTTAATCGACTTGACACATTTGGACTGTATAGCTACAGTAAACCTTTCTAATGAAATTAAGATGAACTTAATCAACTGACACACTTGGACTGTAAACAGTGAAACTGATTTGACTTCCTGCGTAAAACAAGTGACAGTATAAAACTGTGGACTATATATATACTAAGTGCAAGGAAAATCTTCACCGTTTCCTTGTGCTACCAAAATCAAATCTGACATGAACTACCAACATCACATGAACTACCAACATCACATGTAGTACCAACATCACATGTACTACCACTCTGTCATGACTAACCTACACTATGCATGACCGGCGATTTCTCGGAAGACCCAGCACCTGATTTGACACTCCCCCCCCCCCCATACACCCCCTCCCCAAAATAATTCAATATCCTGATTATAAAACACACAAAACCCAGAAGTCCCCTTATCTGGCTTATCAACACAATCCGGTCTGAAACTGAAAACCACTTTACAATAAGAAAGCCATAATTTCCGTAAAGCCCCTGAGGAGGAAATTATTAAGGTTGGAAGAAACCCCGATCAACCATTGGTATAACTGTATCGCAGAACAAGCTATGCTGAAGTGTCAAGAGACCAAGATGACCCCCCCCCCCCACACACACACCTGTGTAGGCCTGCTCTCAGACCTCAGTAGGTCGCCGAGCGGAAAGGAAATCCTCTAATCATGCGTGACAGGCCGCTAGCTTTATGGGGGAAACCCCCCGTACGACGTCACACATCACATGACAGCCAAACGTAAACAAGAGTTTGGTGAATTATTTCCGCACTTCACAGAAACGAAGTAGTTCGCAGCCAAAGTTTCCATGATTTTATCCGTAGGTACTTAACAATGTGACCTTAAAAACAACTCATTATAATTTTCCTATCCGGTTGTATATGGCACGTGTGACGCTAAAAGTTAAAACAAACAATCGTTTTGACTATATTTAGACCCACACATAACTTGTCGGGAACAATACGCTCCCCGTCAATCCCCCCCCCCCCCCTCCTTCCGCCCCCAAAACTGCTGTTTTACAGTACGCCCTGGCATCTCTTCGCCCCCCCCCCCCACCCCCCGAAGAAAGTCTACCGCCCCTCCCCCTCCCCTGAACGAGATGGATTTTTATATAGTGAACATACACTTTCACTAGTGTCCGCCCCCCCCCCCCCGGAGAACAAAGTCTGGAAGAAACACTGCCCGGCAATAGTCTTGTAGGGTCTATTAAATATTAAAAAACCGTGTGCGGTGATATTCAATTATGACATTTTTAAAAGTATTTTCGGTACCTTACAAAATAAAAAACAAGGCAAAAACATTTTTTTTTCATATTGAAAATGTAAACAAACATGAAGGCGTAACTTGGTCATGAAGTTTTCTAAAGTATAAGTTTATTAAAATATATTTACTATTTATCGGCACAATTTTGAGTACTATGTGGGATTTTGAGAAATATATCACGATGTTTCTATACGGCTAATCAAAGTTTGTCCTACGTAAAAATTCGGGTTAAAATTTTGGGTTGATGTAAATAAACAAATGTAATCGTATTAAAAAAAAAGTTTCATGTATTTGCTAATTTTTTTAACACTGATTCTTAAAACAATTACATTTCTGATCTTTTTTAAGCTTTAATTTTTTTTAAAGCAAAATCAATTTGAAAATATAAAATATACGGGCAAGTGATCCCTAAAAGAACCAATGAAATTTTAAACTACAATCAAACGTGACATAGAAACTAACACACGGATTGAGTGGCCCTATACGTGTTGTAGAACCTCTAACAACGAGCAGAGGCACGTGATGTCGTCCAAAAGTAGCCAAGCACGTTACATCTAGTCACGTGTCACCCTTCAGCACACGTCAAGTCCGCGAGTGTTTTAATACTTTACAGTTTACAAGACACAGCTCTAAAACAAAGCTTCACGTTAGGGTTATAGATAGAACATGGGCAAGGGAGACTACCTTAATGATTAAACCAGGTTAAAAACAAATGGTGTTTGCAGAACTATCTTTGACTGGCTAAAAAACAAATCATGTTTACAGAAATATGTCTGGCGAAAAAACAAACGATGTTTACATAATAATCTCTGACTGGCTAAAACCAAATGACGTTTACATAGTTATCTTTGATTGGCTAAAACCAAATGTTGCTTACAGAACTCTGACTGACTAAAACCAAATGTTGCTTACAGAACTCTGACTGACTAAAACCAAATGATGCTTACAGAACTCTGACTGACTAAAACCAAATGATGCTTACGGAACTATCTTTGCGAAACTCCACGCTCAGGTACTGGCCAGGTCCACTCGTATAAAACGTAGCAGTGCTCTGGCTCATCGTGTAAGACCACACAGACCCGAAGCCAATGTTTACATCACAACATAGCTCTAGGTGTCTATACTAGGCTAATGTGTCCATCAACCAATGACGGCACCCCAATAGTTCAGTGATAACTTGTTGATGAATTTCACACCTGACCAAAACACGCAGTTCGCTGCACTGTTAGTTAGTAGAACACAACACTTTCTATACAAATCTCCACTTTAAATACGGCACGTAGTACACAAAGCATTCAATGAAATTAAATAACTTGAGATACAAAGACAATCCCGATTTTTTAATAGCCTGATCACGTGACAGTTTCCGGCCAATGAGCCAAGGAGATACGGCTCTAACCTTCGATCTAGACGACGAATGTTATCAAACAAAGGATAACTTATCCAACCTTCGTCTCTTTAACACTGAACAAATAAACCATGACCACCATCACTGTATATACCCGTCTAATGGACCAACGTCCACCCAGTCATCACTCAACTGGACCAACGTCCACCCAGTCATCACTCAACTGGACCAACGTCCACCCAGTCATCACTCAACTGGACCAACGTCCACCCAGTCATCACTCAACTGGACCAATGTTCCCCAAGTCACCGACGAACGGTTATTACTCATACATTCAATGATGCACAACGGACTGATCTCACTAAACGTATCGATCAATCAGAAGATGATACAACAACATAGCCTGGACAGGATGTTGTAACACCTTTGGGAGACTTATCGTTATCTACTCACTTGGTCTGATTAAAAGTGAACTTAATTACAAACACACCCGTGGTTTAAATACCAGCTGAAGCCACGCTGAAATGGCGTATAGTATTATTGCTCTGATCGAGATTTTAAATGTTTTAGCTATGCTCGATTTTTTTTAACATTTGTAAAGGGTAACAAGTATTAAAATGATTCGTACAAAATTATTAAGCATCCAATTACGCAAAATTTGATGTAACATTGTATTGTCATCGAATCTTGACCCACGTGCAAAGTTTTAAAGAAATGGGTCCGTTAGAAGTGGTCGAAATTTCGCTCGCCCATTTCGAGCCATAACATCAAAAGCGCTAAAACGAGGAAGCAAGTTAAATAAAAGCTTGTTAAAAAAAAGCAATTTTCCTCTTTCAGACCTGATGGCAGATGAAGTAGAGTTCCAATGTTTCTTGATCTCGGCATATTATGTATGGATGGTGTGGTCAGCACTGCGCCCCGCCGACTTTATTTTCTGCAAAGCTAATCTACCCATCAGATCTAGGCAGCCGCCGGTTGGTTCGAGATCTGAACTCTGAGACTAAAGACAAGCAGTCGAGCGCACTACCACCCGACCAAGCGGCCTCTTCTAACCGGTATGGTAATGAGTATTTAACCATCCTGGGCGATGCATGCTCAAGTAGTAATATGCTGTTCTTAGATGTATTTTTATCACAGAAATCTAAAACTAAATGCACCATTAAAGTGTAATTTTTCTAGCGTCACCTGAGACAAAATGAGTCGTTATTTACCATAACTTTGTTGATATTTCAAAAAATATACAAGCTAAAGAGTTATGATAAATTATCGCCCTTGATCATTTAGATATAAGATTTATGTGAATCAAAAACGCACTGGATGTTAGGCCTGTTATCTATCATGACAGTACAAGCTAATCGACAAAACTGAATTCATATCAACTCATCGCATAAAAGACATCATACAAATAGTTTGAACACAGCCACATTTTGACTGGCGTTGATAAAACAGCGAAACTGGAGCATCAGTTAATTAGGTTAATGAATGTGGTAACGCTCAATGACTAATGTTATGCCGGGTTTATGAGGTAACTTTATGGCGCAACGGTGAATAAGAGTCGCGGGTTTTCTGGCGGGAAGGGGCGGTCCTCTGGGTAACAGGGACTACCAAAAACGAAAGTAAAAATTTTGGCGGAAGTAAATTTTGTTTAGATCGACTATGCAGAGGCGTAGCGAGGGGGGGGGGGGGGGGGGGCCGGGGGAACGACACATGTCCCCGGGCGCCGACCTTAGGGGGGCGCCAAATTGAAAGTTTGAGGGGGTGGGGTTGGGGGTGCAAATCGAAAGTTTGTCCCCGGGCGCCGGGAAGGGTCGCTACGCCTCTGCGACTATGAATACGGATCAGTACAAATAAACCAAGAAAACTCAAAACATTCAACAAGTTTTTAAAGCGTTTTGAGATGACCGGGGCGAACTATCAATTTTGCGTCGTCCTCCCCCACCCCTCCCCCGAATTTATTATGTAGTTATTCACGTCGGTGAAAAAGCACCCCTCCCCCATTCATCCAGTTCAGAATGGTCGGGACTGTCCCATAACGGTTGAATTGTGTGTCACACAATTGATGTAGAAACAGTCTAATTACTTAACTTTGGCGGTGCACAATTCATTGATACAGCTAATAGTGAGTTTTTTTCTTCCCTCGTTTTGCCCCCCCCCCCCCGCCTTCCCCTAGCTACGCCTTTTGAGTTTGTGTGGGAAGAAAATGAACTTGTATAAATGATAATACAGTTTTAACATAAAAACTACGTGTGTGGAATGTATGACGACACTGCACTGGTTATACACTGGGAGCGAGGGGGGGGGGGGGGAGAGAAAGAGAAGGACACGCCTAGGTCATCACCCATAAGGATCTCACAGGTAAGCTGAGGATGTTTTAAAAACATCAGAAAAAAAACATGGGAAACCGCTGGCTAAATTTTTAAACAGTACATACAAGAACCAGAGTTAACATAAATCTTCTAAAAAAGTTTTTCTTTAAATAGAACAGCATAATATTGGGGTGGTGTCCCTTGGTTGGTTGGCACTGAATTATACAATCAGGTTTAAATAGAAGCAGTTACATTTCCTTGTACTACGATGATAAAACGGTTGCTAGTTCATAACTTTTTTCTAAAGACATGACACCACGGCAAGTAGAACTAAACACATGACACCATGGCAATACAGAACTAAACACATGACACCATGGCAAAACAGAACTAAACACATGACACCATGGCAATACAGAATTAAACACATGACACCATGGCAATACAGAACTAAACACATGACACCATGGCAATACAGAACTAAACACATGACATCATGGCAATACAGAACTAAACACATGACACCATGGCAACACAAAACTAAACACATGACATCATGGCAATACAGAACTAAACACATGACACCATGGCAACACAAAACTAAACACATGACATCATGGCACTACAGAACTAAATACATGACACCATGGCAACAGAACTAAACACATGACACCATGGCAATACATAACTAAACACATGACACCATGGCAATACAGAACTAAACACATGACAGTATAAACACAGAACCAAACACAAGACACCATGGCAATACAGAACTAAACACATGACACCATGGCAAAACAGAACTAAACACATGACACCATGGCAATACAGAACTAAACACATGACACCATGGCAATACAGAACTAAACACATGACACCATGGCAACACAGAACTAAACACATGACACCATGGCAATACAGAACTAAACACATGACATCATGGCAATACAGAACTAAACACATGACACCATGGCAACACAGAACTAAACACATGACATCATGGCACTACAGAACTAAATACATGACACCATGGCAACAGAACTAAACACATGACACCATGGCAATACATAACTAAACACATGACACCATGGCAATACAGAACTAAACACATGACAGTATAAACACAGAACTAAACACAAGACACCATGGCAATACAGAACTAAACAGATGACACCATGGCAATACAGAACTAAAGACATGACACCATGGCAATACAGAACTAAACACATGACACCATGGCAATACAGAACTAAACACATGACACCATGGCAATACAGAACTAAACACATGACACCATGGCACTACAGAACTAAACACATGACACCATGGCAATACAGGACTAAACACATGACACCATGGCAATACAGAACTAAACACATGACACCATGGCAATACAGGACTAAAGACATGACACCATGGCAATACAGAACTAAACACATGACACCATGGCAATACAGAACTAAACACATGACACCATGGCAATACACAACTAAACACATGACAATATAAACACAGAACTAAACACATGACACCATGGCAATACAGAACTAAACACATGACACCATGGCAATACAGAACTAAACACATGACACCATGGCAATACACAACTAAACACATGACACCATGACAATACAGAACTAAACACATGACAGTATAAACACAGAACTAAACACATGACACTATGGCAATACAGAACTCACAGGTAAGCTGAGGATGTTTTAAAAACATCAGAAAAAAAACATGGGAAACCGCTGGCTAAATTTTTAAACAGTACATACAAGAACCAGAGTTAACATAAATCTTCTAAAAAAGTTTTTCTTTAAATAGAACAGCATAATATTGGGGTGGTGTCCCTTGGTTGGTTGGCACTGAATTATACAATCAGGTTTAAATAGAAGCAGTTACATTTCCTTGTACTACGATGATAAAACGGTTGCTAGTTCATAACTTTTTTCTAAAGACATGACACCACGGCAAGTAGAACTAAACACTTGACACCATGGCAACACACAACTAAACACATGACACCATGGCAATACAGAACTAAACACATGACACCATGGCAAAACAGAACTAAACACATGACACCATGGCAATACAGAATTAAACACATGACACCATGGCAATACAGAACTAAACACATGACACCATGGCAACACAGAACTAAACACATGACACCATGGCAATACAGAACTAAACACATGACATCATGGCACTACAGAACTAAACACATGACACCATGGCAACACAAAACTAAACACATGACATCATGGCACTACAGAACTAAATACATGACACCATGGCAACAGAACTAAACACATGACACCATGGCAATACATAACTAAACACATGACACCATGGCAATACAGAACTAAACACATGACAGTATAAACACAGAACCAAACACAAGACACCATGGCAATACAGAACTAAACACATGACACCATGGCAAAACAGAACTAAACACATGACACCATGGCAATACAGAACTAAACACATGACACCATGGCAATACAGAACTAAACACATGACACCATGGCAATACAGAACTAAACACATGACACCATGGCAACACAGAACTAAACACATGACACCATGGCAATACAGAACTAAACACATGACATCATGGCAATACAGAACTAAACACATGACACCATGGCAACACAGAACTAAACACATGACATCATGGCACTACAGAACTAAATACATGACACCATGGCAACAGAACTAAACACATGACACCATGGCAATACATAACTAAACACATGACACCATGGCAATACAGAACTAAACACATGACAGTATAAACACAGAACTAAACACAAGACACCATGGCAATACAGAACTAAACAGATGACACCATGGCAATACAGAACTAAAGACATGACACCATGGCAATACAGAACTAAAGACATGACACCATGGCAATACAGAACTAAACACATGACACCATGGCAATACAGAACTAAACACATGACACCATGGCACTATAGAACTAAACACATGACACCATGGCAATACAGAACTAAACACATGACACCATGGCAATACAGGACTAAACACATGACACCATGGCAATACAGAACTAAACACATGACACCATGGCAATACAGGACTAAAGACATGACACCATGGCAATACAGAACTAAACACATGACACCATGGCAATACAGAACTAAACACATGACACCATGGCAATACACAACTAAACACATGACAATATAAACACAGAACTAAACACATGACACCATGGCAATACAGAACTAAACACATGACACCATGGCAATACAGAACTAAACACATGACACCATGGCAATACACAACTAAACACATGACACCATGACAATACAGAACTAAACACATGACAGTATAAACACAGAACTAAACACATGACACCATGGCAATACAGAACTAAACATATGACACCATGGCAATACAGAACTAAACACATGATACCATGGCAATACAGAACTAAACACATGACACCATGGCAATACACAACTAAACACATGACAGTATAAACACAGAACTAAACACATGACACCATGGCAATACAGAACTAAACACATGACACCATGGCAATACAGAACTAAACACATGACACCATGGCAATACAGAACTAAACACATGACACCATGGCAATACAGGACTAAACACATGGCAATACAGAACTAAACACATGACACCATGGCAATACAGAACTAAACACATGACACCATGGCAATACAGAACTAAACACATGACACCATGGCAATACAGGACTAAAGACATGACACCATGGCAATACAGAACTAAACACATGACACCATGGCAATACAGAACTAAACACATGACATCATGGCAATACAGAACTAAACACATGGCACCATGGCAACACAGAACTAAACACATGACATCATGGCACTACAGAACTAAATACATGACACCATGGCAACAGAACTAAACACATGACACCATGGCAATACATAACTAAACACATGACACCATGGCAATACAGAACTAAACACATGACAGTATAAACACAGAACTAAACACAAGACACCATGGCAATACAGAACTAAACAGATGACACCATGGCAATACAGAACTAAAGACATGACACCATGGCAATACAGAACTAAACACATGACACCATGGCAATACATAACTAAACACATGACACCATGGCAATACAGAACTAAACACATGACAGTATAAACACAGAACTAAACACAAGACACCATGGCAATACAGAACTAAACAGATGACACCATGGCAATTCAGAACTAAAGACATGACACCATGGCAATACAGAACTAAACACATGACACCATGGCAATACAGAACTAAACACATGACACCATGGCAATACAGAACTAAACACATGACACCATGGCACTACAGAACTAAACACATGACACCATGGCAATACAGAACTAAACACATGACACCATGGCAATACAGGACTAAACACATGGCAATACAGAACTAAACACATGACACCATGGCAATACAGAACTAAACACATGACACCATGGCAATACTGAACTAAACACATGACACCATGGCAATACAGGACTAAAGACATGACACCATGGCAATACAGAACTAAACACATGACACCATGGCAATACAGAACTAAACACATGACACCATGGCATTACACAACTAAACACATGACAATATAAACACAGAACTAAACACATGACACCATGGCAATACAGAACTAAACACATGACACCATGGCAATACAGAACTAAACACATGACACCATGGCAATACACAACTAAACACATGACACCATGACAATACAGAACTAAACACATGACAGTATAAACACAGAACTAAACACATGACACTATGGCAATACAGAACTAAACATATGACACCATGGCAATACAGAACTAAACACATGATACCATGGCAATACAGAACTAAACACATGACAGTATAAACACAGAACTAAACACATGACACCATGGCAATACAGAACTAAACACATGACACCATGGCAACACAGAACTAAACACATGACACCATGGCAATACACAACTAAACACATGACAGTATAAACACAGAACTAAACACATGACACCATGGCAATACAGAACTAAACACATGACACCATGGCAACACAGAACTAAACACATGACACCATGGCAATACAGAACTAAACACATGACAGTACAGCAATACAGAACTAAACACATGACACCATGACAATACAGAACTAAACACATGACACCATGGCAATACATAACTAAACACATGACACCATGGCAATACAGAACTAAACATGACAGTATAGCAACACAGACCTAAACACATGACACCATGACAATGCAGAACTAAACACATGACACCATGTCAATACAGAACTAAACACATGACAGTACAGCAATACAGAACTAAACACATGACAACATGGCAATACATAACTAAACACATAACACCATGGCAATACAGAACTAAACACATGACAGTATAGCAACACAGACCTAAACACATGACACCATGACAATGCAGAAATACACACAGCAAAGCACACAAGCCACAGCCACACAATCACTGCATAGTGATAGAGGTTATTTCAAGGCAAACATATTTTTCTCACGGTTATCTTACCAACAAGGAACCCAAGTTTACACTTCCTGGTGTAAGCCTCCACCCCACCCCAACAGAAAGTTACTGAAAGGACTCCCCCAGGTGTTGAGAGGCCTAAAATCAATCAAGCAGAAATGTTCATTTGACGTTCATTATTTTATTAGGGCCCAAAGCAGTACTTTTGTCTCTTTTACAATTTTAAAACATTTTTTTTTACTGGAGCTAATAAACTATTTTAAGCAAATAGAAATCTTGCCTCAAATATTCACTCATGGCCTGACCAAGGAAATACCTGCCTGACAGTTTAAGTACACACAGATCATGTGACACAGTCGCCAACACACAACACATACAAAAATAAAACACATAATTTACAATAAAACTCACAGCATTGATGGACATAATCACCCCAGCTATCAGATCCCCCACATCAACTCAAACTGCTGTTTATCCTTTACTCAAGCTGTCTCCTTCATGTCTCTCACCTGAAAACAACAACAACATATACTTATGAGAAATAATTTTAAAAAACTGATACTGTAAACACATTGTAAATATTCAATTTTGTCCTTAAAGACAGGCTTTGTTGTGTTCAAAGGTCACACTAGCATATATTCAAATCAAAGTAACATCATATACAGTATGACTGTCATGTAGACATGTTTAGTACTAGTACGACAGTATTACAGCTACCACTCAAAAGGCAACATCTAAAAGTAAAGATTATTCTGTTTATAAATGAATGAATGCAACAATTTCTATTTAATTAAACAATTAAATGTTATGTAGAAGAAAGAAACAATATAATTAAAAACTGAGGATACTTTTTATAACAATAACATTCTCTTTTTTTCAACATGATCAAACAACAAAATGTGAATGATAAACAAAAAGTTAATAACATAATCTTAACAACCAAACAATACACTTGTACATGAGTAAGAATTTGTGTTTGTAAACTGAGTTGACTACAAAGAACATGTCCTATTTATAGCTAGCATGTGACTTATGTACAAAGTAGTTGATAGTTGAAAGTTACAGTTGATATCAGAAACTAGCAAGGTCAGCAATACACTAGTTAGGAGAAACCCAACACATAGGGTTATATCTTTACAGCTTTTTATCAGCTCAGTACAAATTACTTCATCATAGGATTAATTAACATTTAATTGGGTCATCTCTATTTTTACACATCATTCACTCCATAGAGAAACCGCTATAGGTATAAACACAGTTATCCTAATAGTATATATTATATATATTAAATTACTAAGTTCACAACTGAAATACATCAACAAATACATGAGATTGATACAAAAAAGTAAACTGACTTTAAAAAGACAACTTTAGCTTCAATAATAAATGATTAAAAATGCAATAATTTAAAATTCTTAATTAAATAGTCCTATAATTTTCTACTAGAAGCCGAAAAATGCTTTAGAAACAAGCACTGTCAAGTCTTAATCTAATAAAACAATGAAATGTACACTCAGTTAAAATGTTGACACTGTATATTTTACATCTCACTTAGTAATAGCAGGTTAAACAGTAAACCCTTTGTTTATTTTGACTCATGTCTATATCTCCCCTCATAGCAAGAACAGCAAGCTAAGAACTATACCCCCCTATTCAACATCAGACAAGGAATACACCCCATCTGCTAACTCTGTACATTCTGGAGTAAAACATAAATAAACCTAGTGATGCTGTAGTGTTAAAACATACACTTGTTTTAATGCGGTGAAACAACAGGTCGCGGGCGATATAATTCGGGGGGTATATAACAGATGTTATAAATATTTGAAACCAGTGGAGTAGGCAGGGGGGGTCATAACCCCCCCCCCCCATAGACCCCTCGGTATATATATAAAGTTGGAGGGGGTGCAAATTGAGAGTTTGAGGGGGGTGCAAATTGAAAGTTTGAGGGGGGTGCAAATCAAAAGTGTGAGGGGGGTGCAAATCAAAGGTTTGAGGGGGGGGGGGTGTACAAATCAAAAGTTTGAGGGGGGAGGGGGGTGCAAATCGAAAGTCCCCTGGTAAAAATTTGAACCCCCCCCCCCCATGAGACAATCCTGGTTACGCTACTGTTTGAAACAAATCTTTACCCTCCCCATGTCATCATAAAAGACCAGCCATTTTAAATTTTTACCAGTTAAGCTTGTATTCAATTAACATATTAAATATAGTTTACAATACAGGCTTAACAGATTCATTGAATTTTGCAGTACTACTTTTTAATATCTTTGTTAAACCTGTTTCTTCCCTTAAAAGAAGCAATTTTGTGAATTTTGAACCCTTTCAGACACGGATACTGTGGTGTAAGCAGGGATGGGGTGATGGTAGAGAGGACTATTACTATTTGCTCATATGAAAAATTTCTGCTTGCACCACAAACTGGGTGTGCACATGTCCAGTCTCTATTCCTCATACCTAGTTTGGTATATTTCCATATTTCCAGTGTCTCGTGAAATTTCCATTAAACTAGTATTCTAAATTTAAAGACATAACAAAGTTTTCCCTTCGAATACAGGACTAGGCTGAATATGCCTCTGACCCTGAGTAAAATATGTTTTCTTTAACCACATATCATCAATTTAAAAAGAATTCTTTGTTTGAGGCATTTAATGGTAAAAAACAGCTAATCCCCTATATTGTTTCCAACAATACTAAGAGAGAAACAATGAAATGTGTGATGGAATCATGAATAATAACTTGTTATCAGATTTTAATTACCCAACCAATACGCCCAATTAAAATCAAAATGATTAAAACAGGCATTTAAAAATGGTAATTCAATAGTTGATAGTTGGCTGAGGAAGGTCTGTAGAATTGACAAACCGCTGGAAATAATCAGCAGGTCTATTCCGAACATACTTGAAAGTAAATAGCGATTATAAAAAAAAAAAATTTGAGGATTTACATTTAGTCTACCAGATTAAAAAATAAAAAATAGTAAAGTTCCCTTTTAGAACCAGATGGTCTAAGGGACAAGTGAAGTAGAGTTTACATGTTTGCGTGACCTCGGCATATGAAGGGATATTGAGGTCAGCAGTATGCCCAGCAGCCCTTACTTTCCCTAGTACGAGTTAAGTACCCATCATCAGTCAGAGCTATGTTGACTGAACTTGACTCAAGGATGTTCTAATGGACTTGAATGTCTGAATGAATAGGCCTACTGAGTGAATAGGTATAGAGTGAGACTATAGAGACGAGATAGTATAATTCAAGATTAGAGATTGAAACTTTTGGGTTAGAAGTCTAACGCTCTACCGATAGACCACACTGTCCCATTAGATCAAGAAATAAGTAATAAGTAAGTTTAAAATTTTGAAAGACAACTTATCTATTCACTAACGAGCTTAGTTTCTCACTTTTTCTTTCAGTTTCTATTCTTATTCTACACTTAACACTAAATCTAGATCTAGATCTAGAATCTATTTCACGTGACTTAGGTTAGTCAAAAGAAGTAAATAGTAAATAAAATTTATTTTAATTTAAATTTAAAATAAGGAAACAAACATATTCTTCTTATCTTAGGCCTAAACATCAAGTTGAGATTCTAGACCGAATAATTAAGTCGCTAGGTAAGTTTTAACTTTTTTAAAAATAACTTACTTTGAAATATTTTGTTTAGAGACCTTGTTGTTTTCCAAAGTCTAGACGATCTACTTTCTTCCTCTTTCCTCAAATTTTTACCGTTTTAGGATCAGTCAACAAAAAATTGATTACTTTGTACTTCTGGTTACTCTAGTTACCATGCAATAACATGGCGTATAAAATTATACGATCAGGCAGATTGCGTGGGTATATAGAAAAAATCTAACTATCAAAATTTATATTCTATAGATCTAGGTTAAAATAACGTATCATAATTATTACTACATGAGATGAATCAAAAACAACCAAATCAGGACCAGATTTTAAAATTGTTATTATGCACAGCTGCACAGCTATTATGTAGGCTCAGATCTGTTAGAAAATTTGGATTTATTTAAAATGTAAAAACCCTAGTAAATCAGCATCATCATACATTTTAACACATTCAAATTTAAAGATTGTTTTAAATAATTCCAACTCTTATCACATTTCTAAAAGAGGCATACCATGACGCATTATTCCACACAAAACAAACCTATTTGCATTTATTTTATCGAATCGCTTTAAAGACAATTGTATGATGAATTTGAATGTGTTTTAATTTATAAAATGATATATTCAAAACGCTATTGAAAATTACCCCAATGTCAATAAAAAATTAAATAGGTCTATAACAGTGTTTCTATCAGGCATCTTTAAGGCGGGGGGGGGGGGGGGGGCATGTTTACACGGAACACTGCATGAAAATAAACTTAATTTATAGGCCTACTAATACATTTGGGCACGACAAAATTTGGGGAGCCAATTCTGACTCCCCTTTAATGATACTTTAATCTGTCACTTTAGATAAAATGAAAAACTTTTACATTTATGGAGAGTTGCATTTGTAAATAATTTCTAAACTGATTGAAGTTTCTGATTTTAAACTTTGCTTCTCTTAAGTCTTAAGTTTTGTGTGAATAGTTTTTCATTCGTAAACTTTCTTTTGCAATGTATTGGTATTCTATGGGCATGTTATAAACCTTTATAACTGCTAGTGGCAAGGTTAATTAAACTTTTCGTTTTTATGTCATATAGTTTGCCGAGACCCCTCATCTTATACATAAAAAGTATCACATTTTATACTGGAAATATTGTTTATTTTACACACACACACAAAATTAAATTTAAAAAAAAAAAATGATTCAACTGAGCCCAGCGTATATGGTCAAAGATTTTCTAGTCCAGTATCCCAAAGTAAGAGGAAGCGCGGTTTGTGTCAACTAAAATACTAAATCGCCAAAAATACATTTATACAATGTTCATTATCCAGGACTTTTTCTCTTATTTGTAAATTGTATTTTTAAATGTCGAAAACTTGCTAAATTTTTAAGTATTACGCGCCTTAGTGAAGTTCTGTTTTTAATAAAATAATAATGGCAAAATACGTATTTACCAAATTTAATAATTCTTTAAAAAGACTTTCTTTATTTTTATTAATGTGCGTGAAAAAATTACGTATGTATTTAGACTAATTTAGAGATTAAATCAACGTCGACACTATGAAGGATCGTCGACACAGATGTTTTAATAACATTGTGTTATAATTTGTTATCAATGATATGGGAGGGGGAGAGTTAGAACGTTCACATTTCTTTATTATTATTATTTCTTTTGCCAAACATCTGCTATAAAGAATATAATCATTTGGTGAATTAGACACATAAAAAAAGGGGGGGGGGATTGACAGTATATGGGATGTTATAAAACGTTATAGCAGCTAGGTTAAACGTGTCGTTTTTGTGTTATATAACGCGCCAAACCCTTTTTCTTACAGAGTATCACATTTTAATTTAATTAACCGAATTAGGAACTTAGACCTCATTAAAGTGTCTTTATCCCATTATCAGTTGTTTTAAATAGACTTACATGTTTTTTGTTTCGAAAGGGAGATGACTTTTTCTCTATTTTTTTTTCAGATTTTTGAAGAATGGAAAAAAAAAATTCTGTAACTTTTGAACAAGATTTTTTTAATACTGCAGTTGAACGTCATCTTGATAAAATGTGATCCTGTTTTTATTTAAAATGTTTGGGAAATGTAATTATAACAGAGAGTGACGTAGACAGGGATCTGTCAAGGGATGTTCAATTTTTTAAATATACCCCTCTCCACTCACACACGAAACACACACGGGCACAAACACACACACACACGCTCATGTACACACAAACACACAGCTGAGCTCAGACAAAATATCCCAGATAAAATATCTGAAAGAAAATTGGTCTCAAGAACAAATGATCTCAGGATAAATGATCTCAGGACAAATGATCTCAGGACAAATGATCTCAGGACAAATGATCTCAGGACAAATGATCTCAAGACAAATGATCTCAGGACAAATGATCTCAGGGCAAATGATCTCAGGACAAATGATCACACGGACAAAATATAGAGCAAAATATATCAGGGCAAATGATATCATGGACAAATGATCTCAGACTAAATATATATTAACCTCGGCATTTAAATACACAATGTGATCAGCACTATTTCCAACCGCCTTTACTTTCACTAACGTGAGTCAGGTACCCATCAGAGCTGGGTGGGCTCAGTGACATTCCATTAAAACGTACTGGAATTTGAAGTCCAGACTGGGTGGTTAGTCGTATGCTCTACCGTTCGGCCACGCCGTTCCACAACTTACCCAATACAAGCTATAGACCGCCACACACTTCCTTTCTGTCATCCCACACAAACTATTGACAGCCACACACTTCCTTTCTATCATCCCACACCAGCTATAGACAGCCACACACTTCCTTTCTATCATCCCACACAAACTATTGACAGCCACACACTTCCTTTCTGTCATCCCACACAAACTATAGACAACCACACACTTCCTTTCTGTCACCCCACACCAGCTATAGACAACCACACACTTCCTTTCTGTCACCCCACACCAGCTATAGACAGCCACACACTTCCTTTCTATCATCCCACACAAACTATAGACAGCCACACACTTCCTTTCTGTCATCCCACACAAACTATTGACAGCCACACACTTCCTTTCTATCATCCCACACAAACTATAGACAACCACACACTTCCTTTCTGTCACCCCACACCAGCTATAGACAACCACACACTTCCTTTCTGTCACCCCACACCAGCTATAGACAGCCACACACTTCCTTTCTATCATCCCACACAAACTATAGACAGCCACACACTTCCTTTCTATCATCCCACACCAGCTATAGACAGCCACACACTTCCTTTCTATCATCACACACAAACTATAGACAGCCACACACTTACTTTCTATCATCCCACACAAACTATAGACAGCCACACACTTACTTTCTATCATCCCACACAAACTATAGACAGCCACACACTTCCTTTCTATCATCCCACACAAACTATAGACAGCCACACACTTACTTTCTATCATCCCACACAAACTATAGACAGCCACACACTTCCTTTCTATCATCCCACACCAGCTATAGACAGCCACACACTTCCTTTCTGTCATCCCACACAAACTATTGACAGCCACACACTTCCTTTCTGTCATCCCACACAAACTATAGACAGCCACACACTTCCTTTCTGTCACCCCACACCAGCTATAGACAGCCACACATTTCCTTTCTGTCATCCCACACAAACTATAGACAGCCACACATTTCCTTTCTATCACCCCACACCAGCTATAGACAGCCACACACTTCCTTTCTATCATCCCACACCAGCTATAGACAGCCACACACTTCCTTTCTGTCATCCCACACAAACTATAGACAACCACACACTTCCTTTCTGTCACCCCACACCAGCTATAGACAGCCACACATTTCCTTTCTATCACCCCACACAAACTATAGACAGCCACACACTTCCTTTCTATCATCCCACACAAGCTATAGACAACCACACACTTCCTTTCTGTCACCCCACACCAGCTATAGACAGCCACACATTTCCTTTCTGTCATCCCACACAAACTATAGACAGCCACACATTTCCTTTCTATCACCCCACACCAGCTATAGACAGCCACACACTTCCTTTCTATCATCCCACACAAACTATAGACAGCCACACACTTCCTTTCTGTCATCCCACACAAACTATTGACAGCCACACACTTCCTTTCTGTCATCCCACACAAACTATAGACAGCCACACACTTCCTTTCTGTCACCCCACACCAGCTATAGACAACCACACACTTCCTTTCTGTCACCCCACACAAACTATAGACAGCCACACACTTCCTTTCTATCATCCCACACAAACTATAGACAACCACACACTTCCTTTCTGTCACCCCACACCAGCTATAGACAGCCACACATTTCCTTTCTGTCATCCCACACAAACTATAGACAGCCACACATTTCCTTTCTATCATCCCACACCAGCTATAGACAGCCACACACTTCCTTTCTGTCATCCCACACAAACTATAGACAACCACACACTTCCTTTCTGTCACCCCACACCAGCTATAGACAGCCACACATTTCCTTTCTGTCATCCCACACAAACTATAGACAGCCACACATTTCCTTTCTATCACCCCACACCAGCTATAGACAGCCACACACTTCCTTTCTATCATCCCACACCAGCTATAGACAGCCACACACTTCCTTTCTGTCATCCCACACAAACTATAGACAACCACACACTTCCTTTCTGTCACCCCACACCAGCTATAGACAGCCACACATTTCCTTTCTATCACCCCACACAAACTATAGACAGCCACACACTTCCTTTCTATCATCCCACACAAACTATAGACAACCACACACTTCCTTTCTGTCACCCCACACCAGCTATAGACAGCCACACATTTCCTTTCTGTCATCCCACACAAACTATAGACAGCCACACATTTCCTTTCTATCACCCCACACCAGCTATAGACAGCCACACACTTCCTTTCTATCATCCCACACAAACTATAGACAGCCACACACTTCCTTTCTGTCACCCCACACCAGCTATAGACAGCCACACATTTCCTTTCTGTCATCCCACACAAACTATAGACAGCCACACATTTCCTTTCTATCACCCCACACCAGCTATAGACAGCCACACACTTCCTTTCTATCATCCCACACCAGCTATAGACAGCCACACACTTCCTTTCTGTCATCCCACACAAACTATAGACAACCACACACTTCCTTTCTGTCACCCCACACCAGCTATAGACAGCCACACATTTCCTTTCTATCACCCCACACAAACTATAGACAGCCACACACTTCCTTTCTATCATCCCACACAAGCTATAGACAACCACACACTTCCTTTCTGTCACCCCACACCAGCTATAGACAGCCACACATTTCCTTTCTGTCATCCCACACAAACTATAGACAGCCACACATTTCCTTTCTATCACCCCACACCAGCTATAGACAGCCACACACTTCCTTTCTATCATCCCACACAAACTATAGACAGCCACACACTTCCTTTCTGTCATCCCACACAAACTATTGACAGCCACACACTTCCTTTCTGTCATCCCACACAAACTATAGACAGCCACACACTTCCTTTCTGTCACCCCACACCAGCTATAGACAACCACACACTTCCTTTCTGTCACCCCACACAAACTATAGACAGCCACACACTTCCTTTCTATCATCCCACACAAACTATAGACAACCACACACTTCCTTTCTGTCACCCCACACCAGCTATAGACAGCCACACATTTCCTTTCTGTCATCCCACACAAACTATAGACAGCCACACATTTCCTTTCTATCATCCCACACCAGCTATAGACAGCCACACACTTCCTTTCTGTCATCCCACACAAACTATAGACAACCACACACTTCCTTTCTGTCACCCCACACCAGCTATAGACAGCCACACATTTCCTTTCTGTCATCCCACACAAACTATAGACAGCCACACATTTCCTTTCTATCACCCCACACCAGCTATAGACAGCCACACACTTCCTTTCTATCATCCCACACCAGCTATAGACAGCCACACACTTCCTTTCTGTCATCCCACACAAACTATAGACAACCACACACTTCCTTTCTGTCACCCCACACCAGCTATAGACAGCCACACATTTCCTTTCTATCACCCCACACAAACTATAGACAGCCACACACTTCCTTTCTATCATCCCACACCAGCTATAGACAGCCACACACTTCCTTTCTATCATCCCACACCAGCTATAGACAGCCACACACTTCCTTTCTGTCATCCCACACAAACTATAGACAACCACACACTTCCTTTCTGTCACCCCAAACCAGCTATAGACAGCCACACATTTCCTTTCTATCACCCCACACAAACTATAGACAGCCACACACTTCCTTTCTATCATCCCACACAAACTATAGACAACCACACACTTCCTTTCTGTCACCCCACACCAGCTATAGACAGCCACACATTTCCTTTCTGTCATCCCACACAAACTATAGACAGCCACACATTTCCTTTCTATCACCCCACACCAGCTATAGACAGCCACACATTTCCTTTCTATCATCCCACACAAACTATAGACAGCCACACACTTCCTTTCTGTCATCCCACACAAACTATTGACAGCCACACACTTCCTTTCTGTCATCCCACACAAACTATTGACAGCCACACACTTCCTTTCTGTCATCCCACACAAACTATTGACAGCCACACACTTCCTTTCTGTCATCCCACACAAACTATAGACAACCACACACTTCCTTTCTGTCACCCCACACCAGCTATAGACAGCCACACATTTCCTTTCTGTCATCCCACACAAACTATAGACAGCCACACATTTCCTTTCTATCACCCCACACCAGCTATAGACAGCCACACACTTCCTTTCTATCATCCCACACAAACTATAGACAGCCACACACTTCCTTTCTGTCATCCCACACAAACTATAGACAACCACACACTTCCTTTCTGTCATCCCACACCAGCTATAGACAGCCACACACTTCCTTTCTGTCATCCCACACAAACTATTGACAGCCACACACTTTCTTGCTGTCATCCCACACAAACTATTGACAGCCACACACTTCCTTTCTATCATCCCACACCAGCTATAGACAGCCACACACTTCCTTTCTGTCACCCCACACAAACTATTGACAGCCACACACTTTCTTGCTGTCATCCCACACAAACTATTGACAGCCACACATTTCCTTTCTATCATCCCACACAAACTATAGACAGCCACACACTTCCTTTCTGTCATCCCACACAAACTATTGACAGCCACACACTTCCTTTCTGTCATCCCACACCAGCTATAGACAGCCACACACTTCCTTTCTATCATCCCACACAAACTATTGACAGCCACACACTTTCTTGCTGTCATCCCACACAAACTATTGACAGCCACACACTTCCTTTCTGTCACCCCACACCAGCTATAGACAGCCACACACTTCCTTTCTGTCATCCCACACAAACTATTGACAGCCACACACTTCCTTTCTGTCATCCCACACAAACTATTGACAGCCACACACTTCCTTTCTATCATCCCACACAAACTATTGACAGCCACACACTTCCTTTCTGTCATCCCACACAAACTGTTGACAGCCACACACTTCCTTTCTGTCATCCCACACAAACTATTGACAGCCACACACTTCCTTTCTGTCATCCCACACAAACTATTGACAGCCACACACTTCCGCTCTACCACACCGTCCACACAACCTACACAATACAAGCTATAGAAAGCCACACACTGCCTGTAGTAGGCGAGGTTCTGTGAGATTTACACGCAACAAACTGGGATCTAAAAACACCGAGACAGTAGACCCATGAAAAATGTATGACAATATATCTACCTAATTACCAGAAGGAGATTAATTATTAATTGGTAATTTTCCAGCATCACCTGAGTACCACCTCCCCTTCCCTCCACATGTCTGGAGTTACTAGTGGTAAAAAGAGATGGGGAAACTAAGGAAGTAGGTGTAATTATGATCTTCGCTGTTTTTAGCACGCACATACACACTGCTAGCATCATGGTTGAGGGGTGGGGGTGGGGGGGGGGGGATGCGATCGCGGTGTCTATAAATGACGTCACAGTAATTAATTATCCTCTACCCACGCATATTGTTAGTCATCCACAAGAAAATCTCGAGCCTTCACCCCCGCCTCCCATAGAATGACGTCAGGAGTTTCGAACCCCCCCCCCCCTTCCTTACAATAACCCCAACTGTGATGGTAAGAAACATGTCATTTATGATCTTTATGTTAAGAACAACAAAATGCGCCACCACTCCCCACCCCCTCCCTAGAAAAAGATTGGTGTCCATGTTTAAATATGCTCAAGTGCTGCTGGTGTATATGTTACGATCAAAGCCCGAAGACTACCAAAGCGCGCATTGGCCCACATCGCCTCCCATTGACCTGTCAAAGTCGGAAACTTTACTTGATTTCGGCATTTGGCCGGCCAATTCGCGGACTGGCCATGGTGGACGGGCGTACATTACATCAGGGGTCTCCAAACTTTCAGTCCAAGGGCCGCATTAACTATCAAAATTTCAGTTCGGGGGCCAGTTTCTTCCAGGCATATCTTTGATTTTTCTGGGCAAAGTTCCTCAGCCATCACCAACAAACTATTTTTCATTGGGCAAAAAGATTTCTGCGGGAGGTGACACCATGGCGAAAAATTGCAAAATATATAGAAGATATTTTCATTTTACCAGTGCAATTGATGATTAATTAGAGTTAATACACCTGTATTAATAAGTGAAAATACATAACCATCTTTACTATTAACTGTGCAAACTTTAAAACTATCACCGAAGGGGGTGGGTGACAACAACTGCAAAATGTACAGAGGAAAAAAGGTTTTGTTCAGTATTTTAAATACCTAATAAGTAAATCAACGGCCGGGGTAGGGGTAACACCAAAACATTATAATTTACATTGAAAACGTTGATTTTGCCACATCAATTAACAAGTGGATTTATATAATGTGCGCACATATTGACGCCATTAAGCAAAATGGGAGGGCGTGACACCAATTACAGCTATATGTAGGCCTATATAGACTTCAATATATATATATATATATATATATATATATATATATATATATATATATATATATATATATATATATATATATATATATTTATATATATATATATATATATATATATATATATATATATATATATATATATATATACTTTTTTCTGGGGGTGGGGTGACACCATGAGGTGCCGCAACGGGTGACACACGACCTAGCGACGCCACTGTTTGTGCGATACCCTGGCATGATAAAACTCTCCTGGGTATAATATTTTGCAAATACCATCTTCAATACGTTTGTTACTCCACTGTATTCATCGAAAATAGCTAACCAATTAGCAGTGGATGATGTTTAAAAAAAAGAAATTTATCTTACTGCGTAGGGCAATATTCGATACGCTGAGACAAACAGATCTTAAAAAATAATTTTCAAACTTTTGATATTTGATAATTAATATAATGATGTGTTAAATCATTGTGTAATAGATTTAACAGAATATAATGCTTAAAAAATGTTTAGAACTAACATCCAATATCAATATTCGTCAGTTATCTACCATTTAAAGCAAAGGAGACAACTCTAACTATGTTACCAAAAGTGGTCAAATGTTCCTAGAAAACAAAAAAATGTTAAGTTTTATAAAAATAGATTCATTATTAATTTGTTACTAAAGATAAGTATAAAACTGATGTCTAATATTGTAATTCACAGAATTTAGAATTATAACTTAACTCTAGTTTTAAAAGAAAAACGCTTGTAGTATTGACTTTTTAGTTTGTACAAAAAAGAAAGTTCAACTTGTGCACTGTTACAACTATTAGAAGGTTGAGACTTTAATTTATCGCTGATTTCTTTGCTATGAATGAAAGCAGGCTACAAGTAAGAAAGAAATATTACTATTGTAAATCTGTGTCAGTCCTCACAAGCCGATGATGAAAACTGTAATACTAAAGCGAACACACAACTGACGCTATAAATTACGAAAAAAAAAGAAAAAATTTCTTCGTTCCACAACATCATCATGCTACTGACAATTATTTCAGATCTAGTTGTGAGACAACTCACCCCCCCCCCCCCCCCCCCCCCCCCGAAAAAGAAAATTGCCATTTTACATATTTTTTTTAATATTGATTTTCTCCTCTTCACAGAACATTTGATCACCATTTAATCACACGTTTACATTTTCTGGTTTAGAAAAAAAATTGAAATTAGACGTTTTGTATTATGTAGAATCTATAAGTAGAATCTATAAGTAAACCATCTTCAATGAATGAAAGTCTGTACTGCATGTCAGAAAAGTGTTACTACTGTAAATCTGTACCAGTCCTCACTATCCGATGATGTAAATTGTAATACTTAAGCGAATATGGCAAAGTAAACTGACGCTGTAAATTACATGTCTGATGCCATTATTAAAGAAAAAAAAATCTTTGTTTACAAATACATATTGTTGTGGTTGTTAGACTACCCTGGCAATTCAAAGGATAATACGCATAAAGAGTCTATGTAATCATACTAAATTTTTAAAAAATCTTTTAAAAATTATGTCAAGCGATAAAATTATGCTTAAATTTGTAAAAATTAAACCCGTTAGACAACCATCAATTACGCTCATGTTTATATTTTTGTATCAAATATAAGCCGTTGAAAACCCGATTAGAACTATTTTATCAATTCAAATATTTTCAAAAACTGCCCTCAACCTCTTTTTGAAGTCAACCGGAATGGCCAGGGAGAGTAAAACAATGAAAGTCAGAACAATTGTTCTCCCGTGATAACATACAACACAGTGGTCTATGATGTGCCTAGTATTGTATTTATATTAAATAATATAACATCCCCAATCACCACAACACCCAGACTCTACTGAAAACTCAAAACTGAAAATAAAAGTGTTTGTTAAATTACTATTATACGAGATAAATGGCCCGTTGAGGGAGAAATACGACGGGTGCTAGGTTGATAGTGTTGTCTTTTTCTGTAAATCGAAACCAAAACCAAAATCATCACCACAACTTTCCAATTTGAAACGAAAAATTTCATTGAAAACGGATTTTTATCCAGAATCGGCATTTTAATCGGATTTAAGCTTGATCTACACGCAGTAACTGCACATTGATACTACATATATCAAGGAACTACGACATACCCCTAAACCTTGCACCTATGATCAAACCTGACAAAAGTCGCATTTAGAGTTTTACTTTCAGGCGACTCTGAGGGACAGGGTCCCCCTCCCCCCCCCCCCCCCCCCACCCACCCACCACCCACCTCGAAGCATGTCCCCTTCAAAGAAATACAATTTATATAGAAAATATATAATTTTATACAGAAAAGAAAGCAAACTAGTTTTATGTTCTTATTTTCATTGCATTTAAAAGCTTGTTGCTATAAAGGTCTTTTTATATTTGTTTTATTACAATTATACGAGTTTTAAGATGTATAATAACAGCATATCCACATTATTCAAACTTTATTCCATAATCTTCTATATTGGTTTTTATGAGTAATCAGATAAGTTGCATTTCAAGGTACTATCTGCATATTTTTAAATCTGAGTTGAATAAAGATACTGGATGGCCAATCAAAAGAAGAATATCTTGAATTTCTATACACATTTACTTTGTTTTTATTTAAAAGGCTTTCAAGATTGCTGCTTTTGTGTTGGCTATCCCGAAGCCCATTAAAATACGTCATTGTTGTGGATATTGAGTCAGAAATCTGAAGAAACATTGACATATTGATGTGTGCCTGCTCCTGCTTTGATTCCGTTTGTTTGCTTGATCTGTGGGTATGACACTACTTCGATAGCCAACAAACAAGTCTCTTTTGAAATATACGTTTTGTTTTTGTATAGGTATAAACTGTACGTTTAGATGGTTGAACAACTGCAGCCTTTAAGACTTTAGTGTTCCATGTTTAATCTGTACAGCCTCGAGCATTTTTACCACGTGATGTGTTCGCTTGTTTTAAAAACACGAAACATTTAACTCAGAAAACAAGATATTCGGATTGTGCATGGTTTTTAAAACGGAGCGTTTTGTGCTATCAATTTTTTACTTACACTTTTTAAAAATACTTTTTTTATTTAAAAAAAAAATTGATAATTATGTCAGCTATTCACCGAGACTTTTAGATGGAATGAAAATAATACGTACAAAAATATATCCATTTTAAAAGGTTGGTAATAAATTCTATTCGCAGCCATCAGCATTAAAACAGCTATCGTCTGCGTTTAAAGGGTCTCTCTCCCTCGCTTCTCTCTCTCTCTCTCTCTCTCTCTCTCTCTCTCTCACACACACACACACACACGACAAGCACACACACACACACATATCCTCGTGTCATCAGATACCCACAACAACAACAAATCCACACCATGTTTTCAACAGACAACAAAAAGCCACACCCCACCTCCGCACATATTTACAAAGTCTTCACTTAAAACTTTCAATGTATCACCTGACAAGAAACCCTGAAACAATAACTGTTTTTTTCAGTGCGTCTGTCCTAGCGTTGATCGTGAGAAAAATATCACCACCACAATGCTAGAGCAGTGACAGAGCAGTGACAGAAGTGGTTTTCTATCCAACACATCATGGACGTGGCGGACACAATGACTTAGTTACATTTACACACACACACACACACACACACACACACACACACACACACATACACACACACACACACACACAAACACACACATACATACACACGTTTGTGTTTGCGTTTGTGTTTGTGTTTTAGTTTAGTAGTGGTTAGGGTTAAGTTTAGGGTTAGGGTTAGGTTGAGGGTTATGTGTTATTTTCTCAAACGTCCATATTTACATATAGAAATTTAATCGGAAAAGTAATTTATTTCCTAAACCTTGGCAATGCCGGTATATACTGTTTAATAAACACGCAAATCACGGTCCTTTACAGATAGGTTTTTCTCAAAGGCCAGTGGAATGCTTGGCCGGGACGGCTAGTATATATATATATATATATATATATATATATATATATATATATATATATATATATATATATATATATATATATATATATATATATATATATATGTATATATATCTATATATATATGTATATATATATATGTATATATATGTATATATATATATATATATATATATGTATATATATATATATATATATATATATATATATATATATATATATATGTATATATATTTATATATATATATATATATGTATATATATATATATATGTATATATATATATATATATATATATATATATATATATATATATATATATATATATATATATATATATATATATATATATATATATATATATATAAACCCCATTTCTCCGCCTATGGTTCTATGTGTGTTGTTTTCGGGTTGATCAAGGGAATGCATCTACGTAAACAATACGCGACATAATGATTGAGACAGCATACCTTAACCTTAGATTTGATCCGCCGTGTTGTAAATATTATGATTTTACCCCATGTATAATTGATTCCTCTTCTCTTATCTAAATGTTGTTCTGTCTGTGACATAGACTTATGTTACGTCGTAGTGGGCATTCGGTCTACGGGAGGTTTACAATAACGTATGGGAAGAGACACACAGTTATCGTATATAGGGTTTCTTTCAGACATTTTGCTCGGGACGGGGTGGTGGTGGTTAGAACAATGGTTTGAGTATATATTTCTTTTTCGTAAGTGGATGAGGAAATGCATGAACGAAATACTGATCATGCAGATAATACCCCTACGCTTTGGAATAAAAATAAATGCCTAAGATTTTAACATTGTGATAGTTTGTCTACATGACCTAAGATTTTAACATTGTGATAGTTTGTCTACATGTTATTAGAGACTCCCGCCGCCCACGAAACATCACGTGATGTAACTTCTATTTTTAAACTATGTATCCACTCCTTGCTGATCCTTACCTTTGATATAACGTAACATAAGCTTAATGATTAGCCTTATCTCTACCCCCTCCCCCCTTAGCTCGGACCATTTAGCCCTGCCCCCCCCCCCCCCCAACCTCTGTTCCCCACTTTCGCCCTAACCTTATGCAGTAGAGGAAAAATAAAAATTGGGATAGTTTTATATATTTTTAATTTATCCCCTCACACCCTCACACCTACACCCACACCCACACCACACCTACACTCACACCTACACCACACCCACATATATACCTACACCCACACCCACACATACACCCACACCACACCTACACTCACACCCACACCTACACCACACCTACACCTACAAATACAAATACAACCACACCTACAAATACAAATACAACCACACCACAACTACAATTACACCTACACCACACCCACACCTACACCCCACTCACACACCCACCCCCATCCCCACCACACCACACCCCCCCAGCAGACGACCATCATCCCCTGGGGCACGTAAGTCCCCCATCTCTTGTGTGGGTGTGAAGCGAGACAGCTGTCCTTATCCCACACGACATCTGTGAAAACTGCAGGCCTTCTCGCCCTACTCAAACAAACACGACCGTCTCCTTGACAACGGACGCCGCTACGCCAAGTTGGTGTATGGAGACATGCGGAGAGCACTCAGGCGCATCTCCACTAAAGGGAGACAATTTGTTTTTTTTTTCTTCTCAGAATTGTAAACAAACGTTGAGTACTTAAACACCAGACGGTGACTTTATTTTTAAACTTGAGGGTCTAGATGTTAACTGTCACGTTGACCTATACCCTGTCACTATTATTACTTGTAATTCTAATATTATAAAATTGGTACTCATATATGGTGGCCTGATCGCAAAACATTCGATTACTAACATCACTACAATAATTGTTTCCTTAACACTAGACTTAAATCTATCTCTAGAATTGACATTAACCGTGCTCCTAACGCTAACCACAACGAATCATCATACTTTATCTAAGAGCGGTACTGTCAGTAACATAAAAACTCAATAATAGAAAGTATTACCTTGCCAATATTTTTGTATTCTACTTCACTGATCAAGAATGCCACGGAAGACATTACGATTGACGAAGTCTTTGTTTCTGTGTTGGCGGGAAATACCAGACGACCCAGGGGACACCACATGTGGAGAGAAATGACCAGATGACCATAGAGGTAACCACATGTGGAGAGAAATGACCAGATGACCCAGGGGTAACCACATGTGGAGAGAAATGACCAGATGACCCAGGGGTAACCACAAGTGGGTGGCTCTTTGAAAATGTAGTTTTATTTATTCCTCCTATCAGTTAAATACTACCACCTACAGTTTTCTATGTGACACCAAGTACTACCACCTGCATGTTTTCTACGTGACACCAAGTACTACCAGTACAGCACTCATCTACACCCCTGCTCCCCCCCCCCCCCACCCCAACAAGACCACACCCATCTTTTATTCCGCCGGACAATAAAAACACCACAAAAACCCAACAAAAACATACCTAGGAGCCGGGAACATGGCTTGCTCCCATTAACCTTTTTCTAGCATTAGAAGACATTTCGTCTGTCGCAAGGATTCTCAATCTGTTCATTTGAGGGACCTCTTTTTGGGTGGTTTTTTTTTAATAAACACCATTACCATGTAGGTATACCATATTTGTATGCAAATAAACGCAAACAAAAAGTAGTCCAAAACCTGCGTAAAGTATTGGTAAAGTATTGGGAAAGTATTGGGGGTCGTCCATAAATGACGTCACACTCGTAGGGGGAGGGGCTCCGTAATTTTGTGACGATGTGTGATGAGTGGGATGGGGGTAGGGGGGTTCAGATGATGCGACGTCAAACTTTTGCATTATAAAAAAGCAATGTTAGAAAACGAATTTTAGACGTTATTACGCGTTTTAGAAAACTGTTTTAATAAAGTGTAATAGGAATTGATTAAAGTACTCTATTATGACAGAGTTCAGACAAGATTTTGGAAAAATATCGATGTTTAAAAAAAATTCAACTGCAATTTTGAGGGGGGGTTGTAGGCTGAGGTGTGACGACATTTTAGGGGGGGGGGTCTGGCTTTTTGTGACGATGTGTGACGGAGGGGAGGGGGAGAGGTAAAAATCGTCCAAAAAAGCGTGACGTCATTTATGGATGACCCCTTGGTAAAGTATTGGAAAAGTATTGGTAAAGTATTGGAAAAGTATTGGTAAAGTATTGGAAAAGTATTGGTAAAGTATTGGAAAAGTATTGGTAAAGTATTGGAAAAGTATTGGTAAAGTATTAGTAAAGTAATAGTAAAGTATTGATAAAGTTTTGTATAGTATTGGTAAAGTATTGGTAAAGTATTGATAAAGTATTGGTAAAGTATTGATAAAGTATTGATAAAATATTGGAAAAGTACTGGTAAAGTATTTGTATAAGACTAGTAAAGTATGGGTAAAGTATTGGTAAAGTATGGGTAAAGTATTGGTAAAGTCTGTGAGTCTCTCATCTCTCGGGGTATTCGTATCCCAGATTGAGAAACATTGTTTTAAAATTTATACTAAAAAAAATATATATAGATCTAGCTAGATCTATAAACATTATCAAATCAATTTGTAGTTGTTCTATGTCGCGGGTCTATTTTTCCCGCGTGTTTTCCCTTTTCACCCCTGCTACTCCGACAAACATTGACGTCAGCACACTTCCGCTAACGCGCGGTTAATATGGCGACTAAAACGACGAATTGGATTTGCTAGTGGATCTCCCAGCGAGCCCGCAACGAGTGGCTTCCGATAGTTTCTCCGGACGCTTGAGAAGAATCGTTGATGCAACGCAAACAAACAAATTCCATTTACCAACTTAACCCAAGATGGCGGAGTTTGGTTGTTATTGTAAATGACTTTTGATATCGATTCGGGTTGGTTGGTTTTTTTTTTTTTTTTTTTTTTTTTTTTTTTTTTTTTTTTTGAAGGAAAGGTGGGGAGCATTGGATCTGATTCGATTTGAATAATCGAAGGAAAAAAAAAATAAAACGTAAAAAAAAAGTTAAATATTTGCTTTTAGAGTTATGTACAAATTGTGATGCAAGTTTACATTTTCTAGGATAAAAGATTTTTAGGCGTCTCTTTGAGGTGCGCGGAATTGAATAATTTTTTTTTCCATTTCCATATGTTAATTGGACTACGGTGACGCTGAAAGACGCGCTCATTGGCTGGTTTTTTTAATCTCAGCTCAGTGCCGTCGATTATCGTATCACGTGATCGCGGGGGGAAAGCGTCGAGCAGCCAGTACCTTAGCAACGACGCGCGTTTTCTCGTCCACCTCTCGTTGGCGCACGAGATCGCGACGTCGCACTTGCTGGCGTGGGTTGTTGGGGCGGTATTTAAAACCTTAAACGGCACCACTTGGCGGAAAGGAACATTACATTTTGAAAGCGGGAAAAAAAAAGTTTTTTTCTTTTTTAAAAATTGTTAGTCTAAAATATTAGAGAACTGTTTGCCTAATAGCAAGTTTATTTAAATCAATTTTTAATTAAAAGATTGTAAGCGAAGTATTAGTGTGAATAATTTTCAAAAAACAAACAAATAAAAAGAATTTTTTATAACCCATTTCATAATTTCGGAGCGCAGAAGAGCTACAAGAAAATTTGATATTGAAACTGTCCAGATCAAGCCAACAAAGGTAGGCCAATTTTCGACCAAAACAATTTATTTCAAACTGTGTTTAAGTACCGTAGTATCTGTCCTTCTCTGTAATATTTTTATCCTCTAAAAATATTTTTATTTTATGGACATCTTTGCGTTATTAAAAACAAAATTTATTTACTGTACTTGAAAGTAGAAAGAAAATCAGCTAATATGTTATTGAGCTTTTATGCGTCTTAAGACTTCTTTACGGTGATTTTGTTTTTAAAATTTGTTTCTCCTGTTAAAAAAAAAAGGTAAACGTTAATACAAAAACCATTATCTCATCTGGGATATTTTTACTTTACGGGTCAGTGTAAATCCTATCTTTTGTTTAATATTTTAATACATTTTTAGTCAACAAATTCGTCTCGATTTCATGATTAGCGATAGCTATTGTTTGTATTATATTGCTTGAAATTCAATAGCCTTCCCATTTTTAAAAAAACAATTCTTGAAACCACATCTTAACAAAAAACGCGAAGTCATGATTTACTCTGTAGTGGTCGCTATTGAAAGCACGATCGGCAGACTAGAAACCACAATTATCCATTGATTTCTAAAGTACGACCCGCTAGACAACATCAAAGCAAAAAAAAAAAAAAAACGATTTGAAACTATAGAGGAAATTATCTACTTCTTCTTCTTCGTTCTTAATTGCATGGTGGACGGCATATCCCCCAAAACAATTAAGTAGTAGGCCTACGTCTCAACTGGTTATACGCCATATAGGCCGTTAACACAAAATTCAGCCTGCTTTTCTTTCTAGATTTGCTTCGATAGCCTTTCGTCCTTCCTTTACAAAGCTACAAGACAGCAGTTGTTTGATTTTGGAGTTTTCTCTAAAAAAGCAATATTAGAAAACTAATTTTAGCCGTTATTTCAAGTTTTAGAAAACTGTTTCAATAAATTGTAAAAGGAATTGATTAAAATACTCCTATAATGACAGAGTTCAGACAAGATTTTGGAAAAATGTCGATGTTTTAAGAAAAATTCAACTGCAATTATGAGGGGGGGGGGGTTATAGGCTGAGGTGTGACGTCATTTTAGGGGGGGGGGGTCTGGTTTTTTGTGTCGATGTGTGACGGAGGGGAGGGGGAGGTAAAAATCGTCCAAAAAGCGTGACGTCATTTATGGATGACCCCCTAACCGTCAGCTTTACCAACCCGACAGGAAATTATCATTTAACTTTAAAATGCGGGACCTTGAAAAAAAAAGGGGGGGGGGAGGTCTCAGTCCGTGCAGTTAAAGAGTGTTAATTTTTTACTTGACACGTCTAGCTGCATTGTCGCCCATCTGCACTGTAAACGTTAGGTATCAATAAAAGATGAAGTTATGAAGCACTCAGCGCCAGGGTTTCTTTCAGATGTTTTTCTATGGTGAGGGGGAGGAGAAAGCACTTAAAGTTTTTTTTTCCGGGGAAGGGCACACAAGTTCATGATTTTAGAAAGGGCGCACGCTGGTTAAAGTAAATATATTCTATGTAAAAGTTTTTTTCATCGAGGGGAGGGGTTAGGCGTGCACTGGAGAGGGGGTCAGTGCCGCCCCCTCCGAAAAGATGCCTAAATGAAACTCTCTTCAACATCTCTGTCTGCTAAACAATGACACATCCCCCAGTGATAGATACACACGCACACACATACACACACACGCACGCACATACACACATGCACAGACATACACACAGAACCACATGACAAAACCTCACCAGTAGGTAATTAAAACTCATTGACACTCGGACACACTGACACACGGACACTCGCATCCCAGACATGCGTGCATACACAGCCACAAACATACACACTTACACAGGAATAGATAAAAACACACAGACATGCATACACAGCCACAAACACACACACAAACACAGAGATACGCCTGCATACGTACAGAGAGTTAATCTCATTCACAATATCTAATCAGATCATGCAATTACACTGCATGTAAAAATGTAAACCCCCACATATTGTATTACATGCTCGTTGTCTTCCATTGACAGACACTCCCCTTACAGGTATGAAACACAAGAGTCGCCCACATTTATTTCACAATTAAAAAAAACCCAGCTATTTTGTTACAAAATTATCCATTAAAAATTATCTATGTTATTTTCTAAGCTTTGCTTTCATCTATTTTTTTAAGAAATTATCTTTTTTTTTTCCTTTGTGGAAAAAGCGTCTAGATAAAAATAAAAGTTTACGATATTAATTTTTTTTTGGGGTGTTCAACGTGTATCTATATATCTCTGATAAAACGTTTCATTAAATTCGATATTTTTTAGGTTTCTGTAATTTAAGTAGAGCTCTTTAAAAAAAATCAAAGTGAAGCATATTATGCATTACGGAAGTGATACATAAATCATATATATAATTTAAGACAATTTAACATAATTAATATACAACTATATTTTACTTTAAAGGACAAATATATTATTTATATACAACTATATTTTGCTTTAAAGGACAATTATATTATTTATATACAACTATATTTTGCTCTAAATGAGAAATATATTATTTCAATAAATTCTGTGTGAGATCTATGCTATAGAAAATTTAACTTAAAACAGATTCAAGAAAGCTCATTTTATTCGACAGAGGTTTATATCGTTTATGAGAGCCAATTGTTTTTATAAACCCATGTAGGTTTAGCTCTACATCGCTGCAGCTCTATAATATATTTCTAGAAAGCCCAACTGCTATTGCTCTATATCACATGGCAAGCCAATATAGCTCTAAAAAGCCCCTTTTTTTTTGGTGTAGCCCTATAAAGCCCACCACAGTTCAGCACAGGAGAGTGGAACGAGTCCCAAGATGATGACGCAGCTTTGGGCAGTTGTCGTCTGCCAACGTAAGTCCGGAGAATTATTGCGCCAATACATCTTGGCTTGTCGGATATCTAGAACCCAATGGGGTCTGGGTTGGGGTCAGTTGGGGTCAGTTGGGGTGTTTTGAATGTATGTATTCGATTTATGTGACGTCAGTTGTGACGTCTTATGGTAAGTGGTTTGTAAATGAAATTATTATATTTTAGAATGTATGGTTACCCATGACCAATGTGGGTTGGTGAAGTAGACAGGTAACCTATTGTAAGCTACCAATTCTTTTAGGGTCCCTGGGGAGTAAGGGTCTGCGGACACACCTTTCCATCGGACCCGGGTTTGGGCAACTCTCTTTATAAGCGTCCACTGTTCTTCTTCAGGATTTCCGATTGTAATAATAAGTCATTATTGTGGTATCTAACGTTTTTACATTTAATGTAACACATATTAAATGTGCACCTATTTATTAAAACTCTTTAACTATTCTTAACACTCCAAAAAAATGTATCAATGAGAAGGTTAATTTATCGGCAATTTTAAACAAAGGACCTCAACTCAAACAACAACAGTGCTCTCCCTTTATGAGATTCGTTCTTGTCCATAATATTTTACAAACATGTCTCTTCCAGATTTCCTTGTTAACTACATCTTTCTCTTTGTGGTGTCTGTCTATTATTATTGACCTGGGGTGGGGAGGAGTAATTGGCAGAGGCGTAGCGACCCCTCCCGGCGCCCGGGGACAAACTTTCAATTTGGCGCCCCCCCCCCCCCCCCCACATATTTTTGTATATTTATAATTCAAAATAGCAGCTAAAATGATCTTATTTTGGCGCCCCTAGTGTCGGCGCCCGGGGGACATATGTACCCCCCCCTCGTCGCTTCGCCTCTAGTAATTGGGGAGAAAGGAGTCTGGGCAAGGGGCGGAGTAATGAAAAACAGGATGGGGAAGTGGAGAGTTGAACAACAGTTGTTCATAGTTCTTTTACTCGGCCACTGTGCATTAACCATTGCTAGTCTAATGACATAATTTTAATCGCCGCGGCAAAGGGCTTGATTGATCTCCCGAGACCGGGGTTAAAGGTCAGGTCAAACGGTCCATCAGGAGCCAGGAGCGCCGTGGGCTGTGAGACGTGCCAGATTGGCAAATCTCGTGCCGTCTATAAAATAACATTTAGCCTTCCCGAAACGATGCGCGGACGTGGAAATGTCAGCCTTAACGAGCGGGTTAAATACGGGAGAGATTTCGACTTACAGCTTCAATGGGATTGTGGTAGACGAAGGGACGAAGATAATTTATAAAGATTTTTCACTTTTGTCTCTTATTAGAAAACTATTTACAATTACTAAATTGCATTCTGATTTCTAATTTTTTACATATAATTACATATGTATTACACATAAATTTCATATATGTATAAATGTATACACACATACAAACACACTGTGAATAGAATTCTAGCGACCTTCCCCCCTACCCTCCCCTCTGGAAATAGTCCTGCGTGGTTTCAACATGAAACCCCAGAGGCGTTGCGACCCTTCCCGGCGCCCGGGGACAAACTTTTCGTCGATTCGCACCCCCCCCCCCCTCAAGATTGCGATCTGCACCACCACCCCCCCTCAAACTTTCGATTTGCACCTCCCCCCCCCCCCACCTCTAGATTTCGATTTGCAACCCCCTCAACCTTTCAATTTATTTTTACAACCCATTCCCTAAGGTCGGCGCCCGGGGATATGTCCCCCCCCTCCGCCCCCCCTCCCCCTCGCTACGCTACTGTGAAACCCACTGGTCTATTAACATTGTCTTCTTTCGGTATTCACCCAGATGCTACTGAGTTAAACTTTAAAAAAATACATCCCTATAAATAACTGTCTCCTTTAAAAAAAAACGTTCCTCAATATTTTTTTTTAAAGTATGACATAAAAACTCCTATCTAGCAAAAATTGTCAAGGTCTCGGAATTTTTTCCCCAAATCTTGGGTTTTTGTATGCTCTAAATATAACACAATTTTGTTGAACTATTATTGTCATATTTTTAAATATAAGGCCTGTTTTTAAATATAAGGCCTGTTTTATATTAAGCACTACCATTTATTAATTTTTTTTTTTAAATATGACCTTCTGATGACCAGAGGTAATAAACAGGCGGTAATGTCCTATCCTACTTATGTAAGTATGCGCACACATCGCTTACTAAGTAGACAGTATCATATCATAACATACCAGGACCAAAATCAGCTCCGTCATTTTAGATTTCCAGGTTGCCAGTTGCACAAGGACGACCAATTGCCAAAACTGACCAAAAAATTAGAGTTAAGAAAAAATATTTCTAATTAGGGTTAAAAAAAGTAAGGTATAATTAAGAAATAATCATTTATAACGAGGGCAAAGAAAAATATTTTCCAGTTAAGGAATGAAAACTAAAAGCGGTTTTGAAAATTGAGCGCAATAATTGCACATCTTTACTGTACCTGTCCTAAGTTATTAATGACACTATGGAATGTTTACTTGATTCATTTGTTTAGTAGCATCATCTTCCCACTACCCTTCCTAAAAATAAAGTTGATAACTGCTGGCTTCTACAGTATCTATCCCAAGTTCTGAATGATATTATGTAATGTCTATTTACTTAAGCATTTTAAAAGTATCACTCCCCCCCCCCCCTCACCACCCCCGACCACCCTTCCTAAATATAAAGTTGAAAACTTCTGGTTTCTTCTGTGTCTGTCCTAATTTTTTATTGATATTATGTAATGTTTATTTACTTAAGTATTTAAAAAGTATCACCCCCCCCCCTCACCACCCCCGACCACCCTTCCTAAAAATAAAGTTGAATACTTCTGGCTTCTTCTGTATCTGTCCTAATTTTTGATTGATATTATGTAATGTCTATTTACTTAAGTATTTTAAAAGCATCACCACCCCTGCCCCCGACCACACTTCTTAAAAAAAAATAACGTTGAATTTTTTTTTTGCCACAATTGACGGTTTATTTCGATAATGTCCTGGTTATTACAATAAATATCTAGTTATTGCGATAGATCACGTGCCGTTTTGTGCCAATTAGAGAGGACATTGATGGTTCGTATTTCTAGAAACAAAAGGATAAAGCTACAAGGGGAAGTGACAAATATGACAGGGGGTGACACGATACTGCTGCCAGGTAAAAGGGGAGGTAATCGATTGCTTATGTTGACAATGACACGCATGTCTAGAGTCAGTGACACGTCAAACGGTCGCTCAGTCAAAAATGGCGTCATACTTATCTTTAGAAGTTTCATTAAAATAAACAAAACAAAAAAAAACTTTATTGAAACTGATATTTATCTTTATATCATTCTGTAAAAATCACGAATAAAATTTGGTCGTCTAGTCTTTAAAACTCCCTGTTCCATTTTTTTTTGCTATGTTGTGAAATACATTTCAAAAAAAGAAAAATTTATATATTTTATATATATATATATATGAAACTAGGTTGAGCAACGTTTTGTATTATAATAGTAGGTAGATTTATTACGCAAAAACAAAAATCTTCGTTTAAAAAAAAAACTCATCAATAATTTACACCTCCGTGTTTCCACGCTAATTCCCAACTTGTTCGTAAATTAAACTTAGCTGGTCGGATTTTTTTTTTCTATTAAACTCCTGCTACTTTGAGTAGACGGGAAAGCCGTTGGGAAACAGCGGGTGATTTAAAACATTGCAGGCTTTATTTGAACGTAACGGATGCTCCCGAAATCCCCTTCCCCCCCCCCCCCCCGATGCAACAGTCGGCCATTTTGCTGAGGGGTTTAAAATTTATTCTCCCCCTTATTGGATGCGACCTAGAGTTTTTTCGTTCATTAACTAATGGATATTCGCGTAGCTGGTTGATTTTTTTTTTTAACTCGGTAGGATTAAAATCATAATGGATTTAAACTAATGACAAATTTGCAAACATTTGTTTTAAAAACTTTTGTTTATGTATTCCTGGGCTTATTATTAAAACATGACCAGAAATTAAAAACAAAGGTAGTTGATTTTTGGGTTGGTGCAGAACACATACAAATGATACAATTCACACAAAACCACGCACACACACACACACACACACACACACACACACACACACACACACACAAACACACACACACACACACACACTATGATTAGCTTATGTTTATATTTAAAGTCGAATCGTGTTGATATTTTTAATTAATACCAGAGCCAGACTACGCTTAATATTTTGTTTCTCTTCGCCGATCGAGGCAGATATGGATACAAAAAAAATTCTCTAGATGTTGCCATCAAAAGAAAAAAAATTTAAGCCCTGAATATAATTCAGAAATTATTTTTTTTTAAAGGATCAATGTTATAAAATTTGCAAACCCAGAGAACTTTAAATAACTTTTTTGAGTTTAAGGCTACATTTATATTTATTTTCATCAAGCGTAAGTTATAACCTGAAGTTTCACTTTCTTAAGACAAACATTGGCTGTACGGGAACTCTGCTCAATCTTCTGAAAACCCCAGCTCATAGTAATTTGTTCTTAATACGTTGTCGATACAAATTTTAAAATAAAATTATTTTATTTTTAAACCACATGACCCAGTTCTGCAATTTTTGTTTAGATCTATGCAACAAAATGTAAACAACCAATTTTCGGCTTTTTTTCTATTTTGTTTAGTTACCGCAAATACTAAAACCACCAAATACAACCAGTCCGACAAAACCTCACAGTTAAGTTTTTATAGCAACATTTATTTTTTATGACACCGCTCACGATTTTTAAAATATTGTATGCACCATTCAAAAAATGGAGATTATTCACGACTGAGTCCATGTCTTGTTTTCTCTACGGACCGACCTGTGAAGTGTTATCAAACCAGGCAGATCGCAACTGGCTACTGAATCAAACACTTCGTCTTTGCTTGTTGACACACGCTATGGTACGCTCGTTTTCACCAGGGTTTTCATACATCTACTGGTGCTGCCACCACCAAGTGGTGTTGAGGGGGGGGGGGGGGGGGAAATCGAAAAGTGGGGGGGGGGGGGGGGTGAAACGCGCTAGTTATTTGGATTGTACATCCCGTAAATTTAAGTATCAAACATACGTAATTACCTACTTTACTAGACACTTGCCTATTCCGTTATTTGCAACAAATACAGTTACTTTCAAATATGCACGCATACCTGACTATTTTTTATCGTTTGCATAAAAGGTAAAAAAACAAAACATCTGGCAATGTATAGTACCATGACCATATGAACGCATTCAGTCGGAGTAAACAGCCAACCTACTCTATGAATCCAACAAAATTAAAAACAATATCAATAATATAGACATAAAGAGAATACCAACATACACAGCCTCCCCAACATACACACCCTCCCCAACATACACACCCTCCCCAACATACACACCCTCCCCAACATACACACCCTCCCCAACATACACACCCTCCCCAGCAATTGATGACAAGATGACCAGTAACAAACTCCGCTGGACATCTTATTAAACTAACCAATGGCGGGGCAGCTTTCTGTTGACGTATGGGGAGTCGTCTGCTTAAGGTTGGCTTAGTTCCAGTTCTGCCGGAGTTCCAGTCCATTCTGAACAGATACGACTTAATCTGAGGGGCAATGATCGTTTGTGGCTGGACCTTGACCGTAAGCTTGGACATAATTACCGTAAAATAGAGTCTACAGTGGCGCTAAATAGTGTACTGGGAATGTGTATACACTATCTTAAGTATGGATGATTCGTTATGTCTTGGCTACTTTTAGTTTGGTGCTATCGCTGTAAACCTATACCGGAACTTCGTAATCTTAATCTTATCTCAATTTTTTTTTGCTTTTTAGTTACTCTAATACTGACTATCTTCTTCTTCTTCGTTCTTAATTATTAGTGTTGAAGGGGATCGAGTCTTATCTGCCAGAGGGTTTGAACTCGAGCCTTTGTTCGAATTTATCAACCATGAGCTTTTTGCCGACTCGACCACGCCTCCAACACAATTAAGCGTTACGTGTCAACTGATTATGCGCCATTGAGGCCACTGACTCCGATTTCAGCCTGCTTTTCTTTTTGGATTTGCTTCCATAGCCTTTGTCCAACCAAGAACAAACTACAAGGCAGCAGTTGTTTAATTTTGGAGATGTCTCTCCTAGAAGAGTGGTTGTCCCCAGCTAACGAGCCTCATCTGCCCGAGGGTTCGAACTCGAGACTTTTTCGGTTTAGCAACCATGAGCTTTACCGACTCGACCACGCCAACCCCTAATACTGACTATAAAACCCTAGACTTTAACTCACACCCGTACCTTAATCTTAATCTTAGCCTTGTCATATCATGCCGGCGCTTATACTGAGACTCGAGGCCAGTCTAGAAGTAAACTCGATACGATGCCGAATAGATATACCTATATGTGATAAACAATAAGTCGCTCCACAATTTATTTCCCAAGTGTTCTAGTTGTGCGTGTTGTATGTGTACTTGTGTGTGTGTGTGTGTGTGCGTACGTGTGTGTGTGTGTGCGTGTGTATGTCTGTGTGTGTGTCTGTGTGTGTCTGTGTGTGTGTGTGCGTGTGTGTGCGTGTGTGTGTTTGTAAGTGTGTGTCTGTGTGTGTGTTTGTAAGTGTATGTGTGTCTGTGTGTGTGTTTGTGTGTGTGTTTGTGTGTGTGTGTGTGTGTGTGTGAGTATGTATGTGCGTACGCGTCAAGAAATTGGGTCCGTGCACTTTTGGTTTTTAAGAAAAACCAATTTCAAGAACATTGTCAAAACGCTATTGACCGTTTCAGTTTAAGACAAAAAAAAATGTCTAGTACGTACAACACCCATATGTACGCACGTCGAAAACCAATTGGGTATAGCTTGATCTTCTGCCCGCACGGCACCTGTGTCAGACGTCAGAATTCCCTGGCTTCGCTAACCGATCGGAGATGTTTAGCAATCCTCGGCTAGGAGAGATAAGTAGGTATTGCTGGAAAGAAAATGTAGATTTTGTAAGATTTAAGTTCGCAAGTAATATTTAGCTTTTGTAAGATTTAGGGGAGGCATTCAGATGGTGTGACGTCACACTTTTGCATTATAAAAAAGCAATGTTAGAAAACGATTTTCAGCCGTTATTTCGCGTTTTAGAAAACTATTTTAATAAATTGTAATAGAAATTGATTAAAATGCTCTATGTTGACTGAGATCAGACGAGATTTTGCAAAAATATCGATGTTAAAAAAAAATCAACTGCAATTTTGATGGGAGTTGTAGACGTCATTTAGGGGGGGGGGGGGGGGGCTAGCTTTTTGTGACGATGTGTGACGGAGGGGTGGGGGAGAGGTAAAAATCTCCAAAATGAACCATTAATTACGAACGAATGTCTAGCTGTTGTAAGATTTAAGTAGGTATTTCAGGAACGACTATCTAGCTTTAGTAAGATTTAAGAAGGTATTTCTGGAACGAATATATATCTTTTGTAAGAGAAGATAAGCAAGTATTTTAGGAAAAGATAACTCGGTACTGCTAAGAAAACATTAAATTTTAATTTTCTTTGATTACCTGGACCATCTGTGCTTGTTGTATGAGATGAACATTTTGCGCCGTTTGGATTTAATTAGAAGCGTCAGGTGTGCGTATCTGGTTCCTTGGCTTATAAAGTGTGAAAAATATATTTTATGATCTTTCACAAACTCAGGGTTAAAAATCTATACGTTTTAACTCTTTAATATCTGGTTCCTTGGCTTATGAAGTGTGAAAGATATATTTTATGATCTTTCACAAACTCAGGGTTAAAAATATATACGTTTTAACTCTTTAATATCTGGTTCCTTGGCTTATGAAATGTGAAAAATATATTTTATGATCTTTCGCAAACTCGGGGTTAAAAATATATACGTTTTAACTCTTTAATATCTGGTTCCTTGGCTTATGAAATGTGAAAAATATATTTTATGATCTTTCGCAAACTCGGGGTTAAAAATATATACGTTTTAACTCTTTAATATCTGGTTCCTTGGCTTATGAAATGTGAAAAATATATTTTATGATCTTTCGCAAACTCACGGTTAAAAATCTATACGGTTTAACTCTTTAATATCTGGTTCCTCGGCTTATGAAGTGTGAAAGATATATTTTATGATCTTTCGCAAACTAAGGGTTAAAAATCTATACGTTTTAACTCTTTAATATCTGGTTCCTCGGCTTATGAAATGTGAAAAATATATTTTATGATCTTTCGCAAACTAAGGGTTAAAAATCTATACGTTTTAACTCCTTAATATCTGGTTCCTTGGCTTATGAAGTGTGAAAAATATATTTTATGATCTTTCACAAACTCAGGGTTAAAAATCTATACGTTTTAACTCTTTAATATCTGGTTCCTTGGATTCTGAAGTGTGAAAGATTTATTTTATGATCTTTCGCAAACTAAGGGTTAAAAATCTACACGTTTTAACTCTTTAACATCTGGTTAATTGGCTTGAGAAGTGTGAAAAATATATTCATGATCTTTCGCAAAGTCACGGTTAAAAATCTATAAGTTTTAACCCCTTAACATCTGGTTCCTTGGCTGCTGAGTTGAAAAATGTTGAGCTCATGCATGATATGTGCAACTTAGCCATTGAGGTAAACGTTAAAAAATGATCTGTTGCCAAACGTTAGTTGATCAAATCTAAAATAAAATAAATAAATAAATACCTGTAAGTGGCCTATACAAGTATTTTTAAAGGAAAGATTTCGGTTTCTCATCCCCAGAAAATTATCATGTTTTCAGTGATAATTTCTACGGATGAGTTAGCGAAAGGACGAAATATATGATAATTTCTATTATATCAGCGTTAATTCTGATTCGTCCTTTCGCTAACTCATCAGTAGAAATTATCATAGAAATAATGATAGAAATTATCATATATTTTGAAAGAGTGTTAATGCTGAGCTGTGCGTTGTTAATCTCATCAAGCAGGTCAGCCCAGTGTGACCCGGTCATTATTGTTGACGCGGACAAAATGTTCAAATGTGTTAGTCTTAATTTCGAGTGGTCGTAATACAATTTTTTTTAAATAAAGAAAAAGAGGGAAAAAAATGAAATTTAATACTTTAAGAAGCAATGTTATAAAATTTAGCAAATGAGGGAAGTGGAACAGTTTTTTTTCAACAATTCAGCTACCTTTCTTGACATTTTAATTTGAAGTTTTAATTTATTTAAGACAAGCTTTGATTGCTTATTTAGAGCCTTTTAACTTTTACTCTATAGGCCCCAGTTACGTTAAATATTTTGTTTCGTTGCATTTGAAAAAGTTCGTTAACGAACAGCACTTTTCTTTGTAACTTTACGATAAATTCTTTTTTAAAAACCCAATAATTGGCGCGAAATTTCAGCAATTCCTATAATTTTTTTCCTGCATGACCTAGTTAGGTTAATCCATGTTTGTCAAATATTCATCAAGTGGCGACATATAAAACAACACAGAATAATTTCGCTTTTTTAAAATTCAAATTGTATTTTCTTATGTGAAATATTAGAGTTAGCAAATACATTAAATTCAAACAAAAGTAAAAACACAAAATTAAATTGTTTACGATTACGTAGATTTCAACAACACTGCGCACGATTTATTGTCCACCCCGTTAACGCTATTGTGTACCAATTCTCATCTTGGATAATGAAATCAGATACTGCTGAGGTCAAATACATGGTTGATGTTGTAAGAGTGCAGGACCCTCAGCATAGTGGCACATGATCCCAGGAGCTCTGGGTTCGAGTCCTACTCGGGCTTAAAATCGCGCTTTGATTTCTTTAAACTTTTTATGATTGAGCCTATATCGGTAGCAAGATCAGGGAACTACATCGGTAGCAAGATATGGGAACTACATCGGTAGCAAGATATGGGAACTACATCGGTAGCCAGATCAAGGAACTACATCGGTAGCAAGATATGGGAACTACATCGGTAGCAAGATCAAGGAACTATATCGGTTGCCAGATATTGGGTATAGGTTTCATGTTTAACCTATTATTTTAACCTTAATTTTTAAAGGCGCATCCTCATATTTGTGTGCCTTTACCAAATTTTACAACACATGCAAGTGAGCATGTACGTGTGAAAAATCAATTGATATAATATACATCCGTCTATACTAAGTCTATACGATCCTAGTATTGGGGGTTCATCTGTTCTTAACAACTGGAACACTAAATGGTAAAAATTGTATCAGAAATTAAAAGGCTCTCTTAATTGCATTGTGCGATAGTGCGTTGCGTTTGTTAATTTTAAATTGGACTTTGAATTGTGTTAATTTAGTTAATTAATTTTTCTCGCTACCACTTAATTAGCAGTGCACTCATTGAAGGGGAAGTCATCGCTAGGCACCTGAGTTATAATGAGGAGGCCATGGTCATATGGACACGAACTATTATACAAATGTTGAGTGTCCGATTTTCTTGACGTGGAGTTCACTCAAGCAGAAACCTTTATGTAGATACATTTACTACAGACAACACATCGGAGGTCAGCTACTAATAGCGGTCTAAATTTAAAAATCAGTGAGGGACGACTAATTATAGCTGATTAATGACTCGACTCAGCGCTAGAGGGAATTCCCGATTATACCGTCATGCACTTGGATTGGCTAACGAATCGCGCGGCCGGTCAACGAGGTCTATAAATAACTCATCGCTGTTTAAAAATAGTCGAACTGGCGAGGTGAGAAAGTTGAACACAAAGTGACAAAAGTGGTCAATGGATTACGTCATGGTGTCACGTCAATTTTAGAACGACGTCGCATATCTCGAGATAAATAACACACGTTTAAAGCTAAAGGCATTTACAGATTCCTCTAAACACCGCGCCACGAAGTAATTTCTCTATCTATTACTGTTAATCTCAACTAATTCTTCTATGTGTACCGCCAGAGTAAATGTATTTCCAGACATTTTTTACGTAAAGTGCGGCAAATCACACAAAAAATTTAAACGCGGGTATGATTTTCATCTTAATTTACGGCGTTTTTCGGTAAAAATGAGACACGTTTTTTCCCGAATCTTGATGAAAAACACCGGCACAGTATGGAGAAAATTACTGGAAAAAATCGATCTCGCTTGCAGGTGAATAGTCGGAAAAGTGCAGTTTTTCTCTCGACGTTTCGACCGTTGTATGTAAATTTTTGCTGGTCGATGACGGAGTCATGAATACAATCATGCAGGGGTGATATGTGAGAGGGGGGGGGGGTGTCAAACCAAAAGGTAGGGATGTTGGATTATATATATTGTGTTTGCGTTTTTTTTGCGTTTGTGTTTGCATTTGCATTTCCATTTTGTTTGTGTTTGTGTTTTCATTTGTTTTTTGTTTGCGTTGTGTTTGTGTTTTCTTTTGTGTTTGTGTTTAGTTTTGTTCTGTTTCCAAGTTGGTACATTTAAAAAAGATTCACCGTGGCCGAGTACTGGCATGCAGCTAGTATATATATATATATATATATATATATATATATATATATATATATATATATATATATATATATATATATATATATAATATGCTTATATGTATAAATGTATGTGTATATAAGGCGTAGTATTTTTTTTATAATTCGGTATCTTTAACATTTAACCTCTAAAAGATGAAAATGTTATTTAATGAATGATTGTCTTTAGGAACACTATATTATGCCTTATTCTGGGGTTGAAATAAGTAAAAAAATGATATATTTATTTGCTATGTAATATATTTTTTATCACAATATGCTAGTGGTTATTTACCTTTATTTTAGTTTTAATTTCTTTTCTCGGGAAAAAACAACTGCAACAGAAAGAATTAACCTTTGCGTTTGATAGCATTCATATAACAGATTGCAAAAATAAAAATAAAATAAAGGGAGATTACTTTGATCATAAAGAAAACATATAGGGGAGATAATGTTGTAATTCTGATGGAAGCGCGGGAAGATGGAGCATCTTTTAATATGGAAGTTTCGAGTTCACGACCAATGTGGAGCAACGCCCGCCCACGTCGCTAAACGTGACACGTGACTATGATTAACATAGTCTTTATTTTATCTTCAATTAAGATAATTTTATTAAAAAAAAAAACGATTCTGCTATTATATTTATTGTATAAAAGAGAAATAGCTTTTTTAAATGCTATGTAATACGTTATAAATTCCGGATGTCTTAATCTGGAACCAGATCGAACAGGTTCTAAAAGAGTCTATGACCTTTGACTAGGTCATACATTTATTCTATTTCCTCCCCTGCCATGTTATTTAATGGGTTCACTTGTGGTTAAAAATAGACGCAGGTTACATAAAAACGTGAACGGGATATCAAAGATCAAGACGAAAATTAAACAGCCTCGCGGTAATACTAAGAGTCGGAACTGAACGTTTGGTTTACGAAAAGTTCCAAATGAATAAACAAAATATAGCATCTTATTGTATCTTTACCACTGGGAAATACATGTTTTTATTTAGTCTGTATCTTTACGGTAAATACTCTAATGATCTCTCTTAGTTTGGTATCTATTTTAAAATGGTATCTATTTTAAAAGTAGCTATTTTTATAGTTCCTTAGTTCATAGTCTCAATTTTTATTTCCCATTTTGTGTAATCACTATTTTCATCCTCTTTTTTTTTCTCCCATTTTTTTTCTTCAATTCTTCTTGTCCCAATTACTTTTACCATTGTTATGGTCGTTTTCTTAAGAGGAAGGGGGCGTGGCTTATCAGTAGAGCGCTAGACTGCTCATTCGAAAGTCTCGAGTTCGAATCCGTTATCAAGTCATTAGTACATTCCTGAGTACACCCAGCTGTTATTGGTACCAAACTCATGTTAGGGAAAGTAAAGGCGGCTGGGCATAGTGCTGACCACACTATTCCTTCATATGCAGAGGTCGCAGTAACAGGTAAACTCTACTTCACTTGCTTCCGTGGACCGTTATGATCAAAAAGGAAACTTTTGTAGGGTCGAGTCAAAATCAAATGAACAGTTTTTGTGTAAATGGGTGTGTGGTGTGTTGTGTGTTGTGTGTTGAATATGTGAGTAACTGTGACGTAGGGAGACATAACAACGCCACGGATGTACCCCACCAGATACAATTTGTTTAGAATTTTAAAAAAAGCCTCGTCTAGGGTCTACCAAACCATCCCTTCGGCGCCTTTAACTAAGTCATCACGCCCCCCCCCCCCCCCCGTCCTTAAAGCCCCGTTAAAGATGACGTTCCGCGAATGTTATCCTTTCCTGTCATTAACTTCCTGTTACTAGCAGAAACAAAGGGGAGGTAAATGTCAGGGTATCGACGACCTTCACATTGGCCAGGCGCTCTGAAGACTTCTCGACATGCCTAATTGTCTTTATAATCAGTCACGTGATGTGCTTGACCTGTTAAGTAGTTCTTTAATTGCTGGCGTCTGTGTTTGACTCTCGCTGTATGCAATACACCTTGATCTTAGCTAACGAGATGGATCGGCTCGTCGTGGGTTTAGGCGCAGTGGAAGTAGAGTGGGCGTGGGATGACTGAAATTTTGTAGTCAAGTTTCCTGACCGCATGTCATTGTCAATCGAGGCAAGGTGACATGTTAGTATTTAGGTGGGTGGGTGGGTGTGGGTAGGGGTGTTTCAGGGCAAGGCGCTGTGCTGCAGAACTCTAATCACGTTCTTCTGAATTGATCATAATAAATAGTTATGATGAGCATAGGATTAAACAGCAATTTTTATATCCATGTTTTGAATATATCCAATTAATATGACTATTTTTATTGTAACTATTTTAGATCAAAATTGATATGAAAACTTTGTGTCCCTCATGCAGAGCATATATCACCTTAATTAGTTATATCTCTTATATCTCATGCAGAAGAGCGCGTGTTTACTATCGCGAAAGTTTCCAGTTCCATTCCCGGGCTCTGAGCAGAGGCGTAGCGACCCTTCCCGGCGTCCGGGGACAAACTTTTTGATTTGCACCCCCCTCTCAAAATTTTGATTTGCACCCCCCCCCCTCAAACTTTCGATTTGCACCGCCCCCTCAAGATTTCGATTTGCACCCCCCCCCCCTCAAACTTTTGATTTGCACCCCCCCCCCCTCAAGATTTTCATTTGCACACCCCCCCCCCCTCAAACTTTCAATTTGCACCTCCCTCAACCTTTCAATTTATTTTTCCAACCCATTTTGGCGCCCCCTAAGGTCGGCGCCCGGGGACATATGTCCCGCCCCCCCCCCCCTCGCTACGCTACTGGCTCTGAGTCCACTCAGCCCTTATGGGTACCCGACATGAGACGGGGAAAGTAAGTGCGGTTAGGCAAGATAGCGTTCACACTATCTCCTCAAATGTAGAGTCCAAAGAATCAGATGAACTATTTTACCTTTATGCCTGCACGAGTAAATTCACTTACTTTACCTTCGACCTTTGAAATAAAAGAAACCGAAATGGAATTTCTCTAGTTGTATTTCAATTGCTGGATCTAATTAAATCTACTATTGAATCAGACGAACACGGGAATTAGGTTAAATGCGATAGATTTTCTTTTACGGCTCGTGTTGATATTCCGGTTAACGTGTATCAAATTGTGTGCGTAAATCAGGAAATGACAATTAAGGGATTTCTAAAAACTAATTAACGATCTTCACGACAAATACACTTTGCTTTCACCGGCTTAAGAGAAAAAATTAAGTCGTTGTAATGAGAAAATCTAAGACGTCTCCCGATTAAGTATTTCAACGTATTCGTTTAATAATGTATTCGAGATTAGCAGTTTAAAAATAAATTAGTGGGTGGTTTTTCTTTTAGAGGGCAGTTAATTAAGATTTGTCAGTTAAGCCGACCATCATTAATCTAAACATAGTTTATTAGGATTTAGAATTTAAAAGTATTGAGATGAAAATCGATTTTGGGTTTTTACGTAAAAGGAAAAGTTTTTGCACCAAGTGAAAAGATATTGATGCGGCTTGCAGTGTGTTTAAGTTGATAAACGTCCTTTTTTCGATTATTTGATTCATTGATTATTGTATGTGATGATTAACTAGACATACACTACTACGTTTTAGACGGTCTAATAGAGCACTAGACTGCTAACCTGAAAGTCTCGAGTTCGAATCCGGGTTAAGTCAGCGGATGGTCCCTGGGTCTACCCAGCTCACGTTAGGGAAAGTAAAGGCGGCTGGGTATAGTGCTGACCACGCGAGCCTCTTTTAATCCACATACACTGATGAACTCTACTTCCTCTGCTGCGCCTGAAATGATATCTATACTTACTTCTTACTACAATACGAACATTTAATCCGGACAACCAAGGACGAAAGACTGAAGCAAAATGTCAATTTTTTTAAAAATAATTGTAAAAACTTTTCAAAATACATTTATCATTGTTGAATTTTAATCAGCGGCAAACCCATTAAAGCTGACGCCAGGGGAAGACAACTGAACATACATAGGCGAATATAGAAATCGAGAATTAATAGCGTTGAATAGTGTTGCATAATTTGGTTTACTAACGTTGGTCAGTATGGCTTGATTAAGGTTCTCAGCGTTGGTTAGCGTGGCAGTATTTGGTTTACTAGCGTTATTTAGCGTGACAGTATTTGGTTTAGTAGCGTTATTTAGCATGACAGTATTTGGTTTACTAGCGTTATTTAGCGTGACAGTATTTGGTTTACTAGCGTTATTTAGCGTGACAGTATTTGCGTTAGTAGCGTTATTTAGCGTGACAGTATTTGGTTTAGTAGCGTTATTTAGCGTGATAGTATTTGATTTAGTAGTGTTGTTTAGCGTGACTGTATTTGGTATTTTGATTTAGTAGCGTTGTTTAGCGTGACAGTATTGGTTTACTATCGTGGCTTAGCGTGATAGTATTTGGTTTAGTAGTGTTGTTTAGCGTGACAGTATTGATTTAGTAGCGTTGTTTAGCGTGGCAGTATTGGTTTACTAGTGTGGGTTAGCGTGGCAGTATTTGGCTTACTAGCGTTGTTTAGCGCGACAGTATTGGTTTAGTAGCGATGTTTAGCGTGACAGTTTTGGTTTACTAGCGTGGGTTAGCGTGGCAGTATTTGGTTTAGTAGTGTTGGTTAGCGTTACAGTGTTTGGTGTAGTAGTGTTATTTAGCGTGACTGTATTTGGTATTTTGATTCAGTAGCGTTATTTAGCGTGACAGTATTGGTTTACTAGCGTTGTTTAGCGTGACAGTATTGGTTTACTAGCGTTGGTTAGCGTGGAAGTATTGGTTTACTAGCGTTGGATAGCGTGCCGAACAAAAAAATTCAACCAATCAATAGTCCATTTGCTAACACAGTTGTCAGTCTTTTGTATCCTCTCTTTTCATTGGTTTTCACGCTCGCTCGGTTCATTCGTAGCCAATCAAATAACCCGTTAGTGATTATTCGGCGAACATTTTAATTATAGTTGCATTTGTCTCTATTATTTTACAGATGCGTCTTCTTCTTTTTCGTTCTTGATTGAAATTTTGGGATTACGTATTACGTGTCAACCTGTTCAGCGACATACAGGTCGTCGACTCCAATTTCAGTTTTTCTTTCTGAATTTTGAATTTGCTTGGTTCGTCCGTCCAAGAACTAACTCGAGTTATCTCTCCTAGATGAGTTACTGTCCTCGACTGTTGAGCCTCATCTGTCCGGGGGTTTCAAACTCCTGTCTTTTTGTTTTATCAGCCATGAGCTTTACAGACTCGACCACACCGACCCCTTGTGGGTATGAGTTATTATTTTAGTGTTAGGTCAGCACTTAGGAGGGTGGAAGTGGTGGTGGGGGGGGGGGGGGGTGAAGGAGGAGAGATGGGGGGGGGGTGGTCTTCATTAAAAAAAATCACAAACTGACGAAACACGAATAGTCTTATTTGGAAAAAAGGTTTTAAGACGTCTCTGAGTTCACTCAGTTCTAATTAATACCTGACTCAAATTAGCTGAAAGTAAAGTCAGCTTGCCATACTACAAACCACACAATCCGTTTACACCCTAAGGCAGGGGTCTCCAAACTTTTCAGTCCGAGGGCCGCCTTACCCATCAAATTTCAGTTCGGGGGCCAGTTTCTTCCAGGCATGTCTTTGATTTTTCTGGGCAAAGTTCCTCAGCCATCACCAACAGACGATTTTTTTTTGGACAAAATGATCTCCGCGGGCCGGATGAGAGGACTTCGCGGGCCGCATCCGGCCCGCGGGCCGTAGTTTGGAGACCCCTGCCCTAAGGCCACAGAAACTTTGCTTCGCCTGCCCTATTGAATATAAGGTTCAAAAAGAAAGTAGCATAAATTTAGAGGCTTGTCTGTAATCTCCTAAAGCCAACTGTTCACGACAAACAACATCATACAGTTATATTGCGCCTGGCTGGGGGTTGGGAGGGGGAGTGTTTCAAGTGGTTCGTTCAATTACCGCATCAAACCATTTTAGTTTAAACAACCGAAAAACCCGATAGACCCGTCTTCTTGTGGTTTAGCCACAATTTGTTGAAACAATGCGAGCGTGCCCACTTGAAACTCTAGCCATATCTCATCTCCACTTGAGATTTCTCATCGTGTTAAAACAAAAATAGAACATAACAGTTATTGAGGAAACAAATACGTTTTTTGTTTCGTTTTTCGAGGTATCTATTTTCAATAAATCGTTACATATGTCTTACATTTAAAATATAATTGGTTTTTATTCAACGTTTAAATAAAAGTAAAATTAAAGAAATAATTTTATTAAAGTTTATTTTGGTGCACTGAAGTGGTGACCTAGGCATTGAAATAGAGAGAACAATTAGGTCAAGTTTATATTGGTGGGGGTTCGCATCACGAGATACGTGACGTGGGGGAGGGTATCGTGACATGGGGGTTAGGTATCGTGACGTAGGGGTGAGGTATCGTGACGTGGGGGGAGGTATCATGACGTGGGGGTTAGGTATCGTCATGAGAAGGTTAGGTATCGTCATGAGAAGGTTAGGTATCGTCATGAGAAGGTTAGGTATCGTCATGAGAAGGTTAGGTATCGTGACATGGGGGTTAGGTATCGTCATGAGAAGGTTAGGTATCGTCATGAGAAGGTTAGGTATCGTGATGAGAAGGTTAGTATCGTGACGTGGGGGAGTGAGGTATCTTGACGTTAGGTATCGTGATGAGGGGGTGAGATATCGTGATGAGATGTTTGGTATCGTGATTAGGGCTTTAGGTATCGTGATGTGGGGTTAGGTATCGTGATGAGAAGGTTAGGTATCGTGATGAGGGGGTGAGATATCGTGATGAGATGTTTGGTATCGTGATTAGGGCTTTAGGTATCGTGATGTGGGGTTAGGTATCGTGATGTGGAGGTTAGGTATCGTGATTTGGGGTGAAGTATCATGACGTGGGGGTTAAGTATCGTGACGTAGAGTTAGGTATCGTGACGTGAAGTTTGGTATCGTAACGTGGAGTTAGGTATCGTGACGTGGGGGGTAAGGTATCGTGACGTGGAGTTTGGTATCGTAACGTGGAGTTAGGTATCGTGACGTGGAGTTAGGTATCGTGATGTGGGTGTAGGTATCCTGATGAGGGGGGTTTTAGGTATCGAGACGTGGGGGTTAGGTATCGTGATGAGTGGGTTATGTGTAGTGATGAGGAGGTTAGGTATTGTGATATGGGGGTTAGGTATCATGACATGGGAGTGAGGTATTATGGCGTGGGATTAGGTAACGTGATGAGGTGATTAGGTATCGTGTGCATGGGTTTAGGTATCGTGACGAGTGCAATTAGGTGACGACGAGAGTGCTAATCCAAGCTGATGTCATCGACGATCAATGACGACAAATGACGTTAAATGATGTTAAATGACGTTAAAAATTACGTCAAATGACAAAATCAAAAACAGAAAATTTTATGAAAATTTAGGATAGTAATAACTTAAAAAAACAACACATTTTTTTTAAATTAGGAAATACATATGAAACTGTATCCGTCTTCTTGACTTATAAAATTAAAAAGGATTTAGATATTGGTAATACCGTTTAAAAAAAACAAAAAAAAGTATTAATAATTACTAAAAATAAATATCAGTAAATTTATGTCTTGGTCAAATTTCAGCATACTTGAGTTTTCTGCTATTGATTAATATTTAAATTTATGGCCGATCCGGTATAACAATCTTCATTATGTTAATTAATTAACTCTAGAGCTGATGACAATTTTAGTTCCGCCCTTGAGAGTAATAAAAAAATGGGTTGAAAATGTACGCTAGTGTGAGAAAATAATTTTTCCCTTTTGCCTCACATCCCCTGTGTCCCACCAAAGGGTGTGGCTAAAAGTTTCATCAGCTGAAGAATAACGGTAACAACACTACACAACACTATACAATACATCTCAATAAAACTCAGTAACTAGCACTTTAATCAATTTAAAAATCTATATTCTAATATAAGATACATTTTTCTCTCTTGGTAAAAAATGTGTAAAATCATGTATTCTAATATAAGATACATTTTTCTCTCTTGGTAAAAAAATTTGTAAAATCATGTATTGTAATACAAGATAAATTGTAAAATAATGTATTGTAATATAAGATAAATTGTAAAATAATGTATTGTAATATAAGATAAATTGTAAAATCCTGTATTGTAATATAAGATAAATTGTAAAATCCTGTATTGTAATATAAGATAAATTGTAAAATCCTGTATTGTAATATAAGATAAATTGTAAAATCCTGTATTGTAATATAAGATAAATTGTAAAATCCTGTATTGTAATATAAGATAAATTGTAAAATCATGTATTGTAATATAAGATAAATTGTAAAATCCTGTATTGTAATATAAGATAAATTGTAAAATCCTGTATTGTAATATAAGATAAATTGTAAAATCCTGTATTGTAATATAAGATAAATTGTAAAATCACGTATTGTAATATAAAATAAATTGTAAAATCATGTATTGTAATATAAGATAAATTGTAAAATCCTGTATTGTAATATAAGATAAATTGTAAAATAATGTATTGTAATATAAGATAAATTGTAAAATCATGTATTGTAATATAAGATAAATTGTAAAATCCTGTATTGTAATATAAGATAAATTGTAAAATCCTGTATTGTAATATAAGATAAATTGTAAAATCCTGTATTGTAATATAAGATAAATTGTAAAATAATGTATTGTAATATAAGATAAATTGTAAAAGCATGTATTGTAATATAAGATAAATTGTAAAATCATGTATTGTAATATAAGATAAATTGTAAAATCATGTATTGTAACATAAGATAAATTGTAAAATAATGTATTGTAATATAAGATAAATTGTAAAATCATGTATTGTAATATAAGATAAATTGTAAAATCCTGTATTGTAATATAAGATAAATTGTAAAATCCTGTATTGTAATATAAGATAAATTGTAAAATCCTGTATTGTAATATAAGATAAATTGTAAAAGCATGTATTGTAATATAAGATAAATTGTAAAATCATGTATTGTAATATAAGATAAATTGTAAAATCATGTATTGTAACATAAGATAAATTGTAAAATCATGTTTTGTAATATAAGATAAATTGTAAAATCATGCATTGTAATATAAGATAAATTGTAAAATAATGTATTGTAATATAAGATAAATTGTAAAAGCATGTATTGTAATATAAGATAAACCGCAGATGAGGGATCAAAGTGTTTTTTAATCAGCCCTCCAACTTCCAACTGACAATTTGTCGGACCAAATACCCGAGAAAACACGCAGCGCACTGAAGCATTTCAACACAACTAATCTAATTTTCCAACTATACAGCCCAAGCTTGTATCACTCTGGCTCTGAGGCGTAAACGGATTATCTCGCCAGGGGAGAGTATTCAAAGAATTGTTATCATTGCAAGTTGTCGTTCTTGAGTGGCGATTTCTCTGCGTGGCTCATGCTTGCAGATTGTGTTTCCCATCTCATTTAAATCTTCTTCCACCCCCCTACCCCCTCCACCCCCACACTCGCCCCCATGTACAACGGGTCACAGGGCAATTTTTGTTTCCGCTAAACGGAAATGAAAAATCAAACCTTCTTCTCAGTACTGGAATAAAAAAAAAAAAAAAAACCAAGGAGAACCACGTGACAATTAGCGTAATTTAAGACACGGGTATCAAATGAATCTTCGAGCAGAGTTTAAATTTTAGCCGGGTTGTACCGGGTTTGGTGTCCGCTTGCTTTAAATATAAACTCGTGTCGATTTCTTTTTGTGGGAAATTATTCTAACGATGAAAATCAGAAGGTGGTAATTGTTTTCTAAGAAAAAAAAAACGAAAAAAAACCGCCAGTTCTATAAAAATGTTGATTACATATAAGCTATATTAAAATGCACCTTTTAAAAAGAAGGTAGATTGCGAAAAAATTCACACGTAGAAGAGAAAACGTTGGATCTACTTCCACGATTACAAAATGCTGCCTACGCCACTAAAGGTGACCTCATATGTTAGGTGTACTTACAAGGTAATTAAAGACTTGATATTTTCCATGTAATTAATACCAGGAAACTAGAGCAGGTGGGTTGGAACCTGAGCTCCTGTGGTCATCATTAGCGTGGCTCGTGTGGGTGTAATCACGGGGTCATCAGTAACTCACACCTAATGAACGATATACCCTGGGTCTTTATGTCACGATTTTAAATTACAGAGTTCCAGTAACTCACCTAATGAACGATATACCCTGGGTGTTTATGTCACGATTTTAAATTATATGGGTCATCATTAACTCACACCTAATGAACGATATACCCTGGGTATTTGTGTCACGATTTTAAATTACATGGGTCATTATTAGCTCACACCTAATGAACGATATACCCTGGGTGTTTATGTCACGATTTTAAATTAGAGGAGTTCAGTAACTCACACCTAATGAACGATATACCCTGGATATTTGTGTCACGATTTTAAATTACATGGGTCATCATTAGCTCACACCTAATGAACGATATACCCTGGGTGTTTATGTCACGATTTTAAATTAGAGGAGTCATCATTAACTCACACCTAATGAACGATATACCCTGGGTATCTATGTCACGATTTTAAATTATATGGGTCATCATTAACTCACACCAAATGAACGATATATCCTGGGTATTTATGTCACGATTTTAAATTATATGGGTCATCATTAACTCACACCTAATGAACGATATACCCTGGGTGTTTGTGTCACGATTTTAAATTACATGGGTCATCATTAACTCACACCTAATGAACGATATACCCTGAGTATTTATGTCACGATTTTAAATTATATGGGTCATCATTAACTCACACCTAATGAACGATATACCCTGGGTATTTATGTCAGGATTTTAAATTACAGAGTTCCAGTAACTCACCTAATGAACGATATACCCTGGATCTTTATGTCACGATTTTAAATTACAGAGTTCCAGTAACTCACCTAATGAACGATATACCCTGGATCTTTATGTCACGATTTTAAATTACAGAGTTCCAGTAACTCACCTAATGAACGATATACCCTGGGTATCTATATCAGGATTTTAAATTAGTGGGGTCATTAATAACTCACACCTAATGAACGATATACCCTGGGTATTTATGTCACGATTTTAAATTACATGGGTCGTTAGCAACTCACACCTAATGAACGATATACCCTGGGTATTTATGTCAGGATTTTAAATTACAGAGTTCCAGTAACTCACCTAATGAACGATATACCCTGGATCTTTATGTCACGATTTTAAATTACAGAGTTCCAGTAACTCACCTAATGAACGATATACCCTGGATCTTTATGTCACGATTTTAAATTACAGAGTTCCAGTAACTCACCTAATGAACGATATACCCTGGGTGTTTATGTCACGATTTTAAATTATATGGGTCATCATTAACTCACACCAAATGAACGATATATCCTGGGTATCTATGTCACGATTTTAAATTACATGGGTCATCATTAACTCACACATAATGAACGATATACCCTGGGTGTTTATGTCACGATTTTAAATTACAGAAGTCATTAATAACTTACACTTAATGAACTATATACCCTGGGTATTTATGTCACGATTTTAAATTACAGTCCATTCTTCCAATTAATCACAATTTTGTTTACATTAGTTTAAACAAAAATCTTTAATATTTTAACGAAATGATACTTTTATTGCTTTTAAATTTTAAAAAATCACGAATTAATCAAACAAATGGAAATTATAAATTATTCCTTTCTTCTAATTAGTCACAGTTTTGTTGACATTAGTTTTTTTTAAACATCCATACATACACTTTTAAAAATAATTTAAATAGAAGAATCACACATTAAACAGTTGGTAATTCTTAATTATTTGGTAACCCAAAGATTTTTTTTCCAAACGCTGCAATAATTTCCAATAGTGATTGTTTGGGTCAAATAGTTTTTTGGAAAATCTATAAATAAATATCAATTGGATCACTTGATAGAAGAGTGTGTATAAATAACAACGGAATAGATTCTATGAGCAAAATCATTTTGAAAAAGGAATTTAATTTTTACAATTTAAAAAAAAAACTTTTTTTCAAATTACATTGAAAGTAATAAATTAATCTAGATAACATGGTAAGCACCACGGGAAAAAGGAATTACGTTATTTTTTTTTTTACGATTTTATTCAAACCAAAAACATCTTTTGTTTCGGTTAATTCAATTTCAGCTTCTTAAATTAGAATTCAAACCTGATAAGAACAGATTTAAATAATTCGTTCCGTTTTTGTAGCCGTATTTTTTTTAAAATTTAATTTTGACCTTAAATAAGAAACGTATATTTATTTCTGTTATTTAAAAATATATTCCTAATTGAAATTAAAATGGCGGTACGAAATAGGGAGGCAGAAGTAATAAAATTAGAAAATATTAATAGAAAAAAGCAGTTTTCTTTTGAGAGGAGTTTTAAGAATTAGAGTTGTAATTATTCTAAAAGGTATGTAGCCATGGTGTATACTATCTACTCCTTGATACATCACACCTCCCCTTTCAACAACCACACCCCCTTTTCAACAACCACACATCCCATTTCGACAACCACACAACCTATTAATACAACCACACACCCCCTTTCAACAACCACACAATCCCTTTCAACAACCACACACCCCCTTTCAACAACCACACAATCCCTTTCAACAACCACACACCCCCTTTCAACAACCACACAATCCCTTTCAACAACCACACACCCCCTTTCAACAACCACATAACCCATCTTTACAACCCCTCCTTACAACCCCCTAAAGCTGCACGCGACACTTATTAAACAGCTGATTACCCACGTGACCGTAATGAAGCACTAGACGTCCTCAGATTTCAGATCAAAGCATGCCTCTAATGGATTGTCATTTCTCTCAATCAGCCATGAATTTTTCATTCAACTTTCATTGGCCATCTCATATTTTCATTCAATCAAATTCACTGCGCCTGTTAAAAAAATGTATCGTAAATTTTTGTAATGCAATGTCCCGAAATGAACTGCAGATTAAAAAAAAAACTCTGTGCAGCCGCCTTTTACGCGACTACACGCCGGCTAACTCGGAACTCCGAATAGCACTGAACTCTACCGAACAAGTTACATACACCTCAACGGTTTCACACTTCCGCCTACTCGAGAATTTTCCGACCATTTTTTAACACGAGGCAAACGGAGCCTAAAATAATTTTTCCCTTAATTAAGACGCGGATAATTGCATTATTTCACGTCCTACCGAGTCTGCTAAAAAATTTCACGGAGAACGTGAATCATAAAGAGATCGGTAGCTGGGAAAAATTAAATTAAATCGTTACCGTTTTATATTTTCTATTTCGACATGGGACTATTTATACAACTCGTCCAACTTACAGTTAATTAAAAATCTTAAAATTAGGGTTATCTTTAAAGGAATAATACGTTTAGGAGAAAGGAACACCTCAAAATCTTTCCCTTAAAACATATAAATGTAGGAAGCGTCTTGTATTTGTGCATCGAGCTGCGGGCTGGACTGTTGTAAGTATTATTATAAACGTTATATATATATATATATATATATATATATATATATATATATATATATATATATATATATATATATAATGTAAATGTCTCTTTTAATTGTCGCCTATATTAGAACACATAGCCTACATAGACAAGGATATATGGACAAGACTTCAAGACATAGCTGTTATTTTTTTTTTAGATTAGACTTATAAAATTAATGTTATAACCGACCGTTTTAATTGCTGAATTTTTTAAATCAATGTTCGTGTCCTGCATTTTGGAGAGTTCTGATTCCAGTAAGATTAGGGGGGGGGGGGGAATGACGTAGATTTTAATATTAAAAAAATAACTTTGTTACGTTAGGTAAATTAAATGTTTAAAAGTTTATTCTGCATGATGTATGAGTAGACTTCCTGATTATTGCAAGCCTCTCTAGTGTTCTAGAGTTTAGACCTGGTCATTGGGTGCAAGTTTGGGGGTGGGGGTGCAAGGGGGCAGCTGCACGTGACATAGATCTACAGCCAGGAATTAACGCGGTTGTTATTTTTTGGGTGCAGAATTGAAGCGAGAACTGTACATTGATTTTTTTTTATATGGGCGATCAACTCCGGCGGGTAACAACATCACACGAATTACGCCCCTTGTATGTCATGATAGCAGTCGGCTCTTTGGTCACCCTGGTACATGTCGGAGATGTAGGGTGGGGGGGGGGGGGGGGGGGGGAACGGGTGGATGTGAAGAGAAAATATGTTATGTGGAGGGGGAGGATATAGACTAAGGTTTAATCAGTTGGTTGTACCTGTAATGCATGATTTACCTCTCCCATCATTCGAATTAAAGATAAACAAGACTTGAAATGAAAATGACGTCCATTTTAATGTTAGGGTTGGGCGTGGCCCGGTGGGGTGGAGTCTGGTGGGGTAGGGCCCACCCTCGAGGTTATTTAGTGGGGTGGGGGTGGGGCCCACCCTCGAGGTTATTTAGTGGGGTGGGGGTGGGGCCCACCCTCGAGGTTATTTAGTCGGGTAGGGCCCGGTGGGATGGGGCCCACCATCAAGGTTATTTAGTGGGGTAGGGCCCGGGTGGGGTGGGGCCCACCCTCGAGGTTATTTAGTGGGGTAGAGCCCGGTGGGGTGGGGCCCACCCTCGAGGTTATTTAGTGGGGTGGGGGGTGGGGCCCACCCTCGAGGTTATTTAGTGCTAGCTGGACGCCAGGAAGTTTTGATTGACTTGAGCTCAATAACTATCAGGTTTTCTTTGGATATTTTTCTTTGGGTAGCTCTGGAAACTTCTGGTGGGATGCTGGTGAGGGGGGGGGGGGGGGTGAACACAGTGTCCCGGAGAGATAGAGATGCCTGAAAGAAACTCAACAAACGTGTGAAAGGGGGATTGGTTAAAGTCCTGTAGACTCGACCATTATTATTTTAAAAATTAAGCCATAATGCATGCCTCTACACATGCTACATTTAAACTCCTCCTTTAGTAATATGCTTCAAACGGGAGAGGCTGACGACGAATACATTCAAATAACCGGGTCCAGGGGAAACAACTCGAGAACCGCCGCGAGAATCCGCGTGATCAAAACAAAAGTCTCGAGAAATCCACGGATGGAAGTACACAGAAACGATAATGTTTAAATGACGTCACCGACACGTGAGCGAGGCTCATGGCCAGGCGCTAACCTTTACCTAAACATGGAAAACCTCGCTCGTCTCCGTCAGTCAAAGGTCACCCCAGCTATTCGACATCGATCCCCGAACATTCAATCCATACTTTCTAATTACTCTCACATTTACAAACATTTCTGAGCAATGTTTAATTCTCGGAGATTTCGACCAAAAATAGTTTTTTTTACCTGCTGAATATTCATAGAAACCTTGTCAAACAGGTAAAACATTCTTGCCTAAACTACTTAACTTCCGTTTTACATAACTTCTTTCAAATAATTCTCTCGCTTATCTTTCTCTAGACTTCACATATTTTCCTTCCGACTTTACATATTTTCCGAAACAAGTAATCTCAGGAAAAAAAAAGAATACTCTTTATCTACTTTTCCCAAAATTAATTTCCTTCTTATACAGCTGTCTATTTCTAGTTTCATAATTACTCCTCGTTAATTAAGACTAAAAACTTACTTAACTTTTCCTAAAATAGTTTTCTCTGTTAATCAAAAGTTTCTCAACTTTTTTCACCTACAATAATGTACATCATTACACAACTTTCTTACCGAACTGTCCACTTAAGGACCTTAGTATATGTTTTGTTCTCCATTTAAAATCTCTACCCTATTTTAACCTTTGAACTTTAGCTCACTCCACAGTATCCTTCCCCCCCCCCCCCCTCCCAATCCACGATAATTTTTTTTTACTTTTCTGAACCACAAACATCTAAACAATTTTCTTTAAAAGAACTTGAAACTCAACACATGGGTCTTCCCCTCCCCTTCTCACACCCCCCCCCCCTACCTCTAGGGAACCGGCTGTGAAAAAGTGTGAGCTCCCGCCCTCCCCCGGGGAACACGACAGTAAAGGAGTGGAGGGGAAATGAAATGATGCTCAGTTCCACTAGAAATAAACAGTTTATTCACTTACAGAACCAAAACACAATTGGAGCATGCGCGCGCATGACACGTGATCCATTAAGCGACTTCCGTGTCCCTTTTCGCTGCCTCGTCTAAACTCGAACCTCAAAGGGTTAAGGGTTAGAGTTTGCTTATTGCTTTAACATTACTGTGTGGTCGTTTTATTTGTTGTTCTATTGGGGGCGTATTTGATACGGCTTGTGCTAATTTGGAGAATAAAAAAGTCGCTAGTTTTATTTGCTAAATTTGCACGTATCGATCGAATAATAAAGGGGTATAAGTGTTCACATCTATAACTTAGAGTTACTCCACTTAGCTCAATTGTCACATATGTTAATGTGAAATAATTAGTCATGGATTTAATTATTTAATTTTTTTTCCCATTTTCTAGAAACTAGGTTGGGTTGAGGTGGTCTAGAGTTATAGCATATTATTCCTAACGTGAATGTTTTAAGTTCGTTTGTGGGGGTTGAGTTCAAACGTCATTCCGACAATGGCAATTTAGCAACAACAAAAAATCATCTAAAAAATTTTGATACATGCACGACAAATTATGAATTTTAGGTTGGGCAAATTTTAACAGAAAAATGTCTTTGTAAATAAATAAAAATAACATTAATTCCAACGCATTGAAAAGGCTTTCTAATATAGTTTTTTTTTTAAATTTTCGTTTTCGTAATTGTATTCAGTGGCGTAGGCAGAATGTAGTTCTGTGTGTGTGTGTGTGAGGGGGGGGTCAAACTCTCTTTAATACTCATACTCACACACACACATACACACATATAAAACAGACACAAACACACACGCCGTCACTATTGCATTAAATTAATTCCCCGACCTAACCCTTCTTGTTTTATCATGTCTGAAATAAATGACAACCTAAAAAAAACATTTCGTCTACCAAATTACAAATTAGACAAAAACGCACAATAAAAACGGTAGGCCGAAAATATTCATTCAGTCAAATCAGTCAAAAATATCAAATAACCCAATTAAATTTGAGGTTAAAAAACACACAAGTAGAACCAAAATATCCACTTACTAAATTAAACCTAAATATACACTTACTAAAATAAACCAAATTAGCAAATCGGAAAATTTGATCACAGTTGTACTCACTGACTCTGATATAGACTAATGGTATGTCTTTTTTGTTGGACTTGGTTGTAGAACGATGTGACTGACTTTAAAATAATCGAACGTAGTCACTTGTCTAAAAATAGAATAGCTTAACGTAGTCACTCGTCTAAAAATAGAATAGCCGAATGTAGTCACCAGTCTAAAAATAGAAAACCTTAACGTAGTCACCAGTCTAACCAATTGATTATTGCAGTCAAAGGCAGAGAAAACAAGCAACCTGCTTATTTCCGCCAACCGATAGTCGAGGACGTAAACCCCCGTGCTTATATCCTCTAACGCTATATGCTACAAAAAAAAGCTTATTTCATTCAGTTAAAATCTTTAATCTTCGTTCTCATTAAAATCATTATCATTATTTTCTTTATCATTAACACTAACCGTAATTTAAATATAATGTGTTAAAAGTTATATGTTAATGCTATTTGCACTAAAATATAAACAAAAAAAAACGATCTTAGTTATACTCGGTATCGAACCGAGTCTTTCTAGACATAGAGCCACACGCCCTATCCAGCCTCCCTGAAATCTCGTAACGCATCCCCAAACGTTAGCATTATATACAGTATGTCAAACTTCCTTTCAAAATTCTAAAAATATGTTTCTTACAAATAGAAGATAAGTGTAAGTCGCCCTTGACCGAAAATACACGTTGTTCATTTTCGCTAACATACACGTCACTATGGGAGTAGGTAACCTCCCCTCCCATCCCAATTATATGGTGACCTACCTTGAACTCCCCTCCCACCCCAATTATATGGTGACCTCCCCTACTCCCAGCCATATGGAAACCTTAACCCCCCTCCCCCTCCAACTCCCAGCTATATTGGAAACCCCCCCCCCCTCCACTCATAGCTACATGGTAACCTCCCCTCCCTCTCCCAGGTATAAGGTGATCTCCTCTCCCAACTATATTGTAACCCCCCTGCCACTCCCAGCTATAAGGTAACTTCCCCTCCTATTCCCAGCTACATAGTTACCTCCCCTCCCAGCTATACGATGTCCTCCTATGTCGCTCCTTACTGTACGGTTCCTGGAGATTCTGGCACAACTTCCTGTAACGTGATCGCCCGGGGGAGGGCCACAGCACCTGGGTGGTGACTCTATCTGCATACCTAATTTGTCGGCACACAGGGGTGATAATATTTCCTGGACCCCTGATACAATCAGTCAATTGTCCATAAACTGATTTGGTTTGGGTGATACAAGTTTGGTCGCGTTTTTCTTTTGGATAAAAAATCTGGGCACTCTTGTAATGGCGTGGTACTCGGTTTTTTGGAATTCTCAGTTGTTTGACTTTGCATGAGTGGGTAAATCTATGATGGAATCCATTAAGACATGACAGTAATGTGGTGTGTCGAATCTGACATGATGACACTACTGACATGGTGACACTACTGCCATGATGGCACTGTACTGACATGATGGCACTGTACTGACATGATGGCACTGTACCGAGGGCTCGAATCCATTCGTCATCCCTGAGTCCATCCAGCTTTAACGAGTACCTGTCTTACGTCAGGGAAAGTAAAGACGGCTCGGCACAGTGCTAACAACACAATTCTTTCAATTGCCTAGATAAAAGAAACAGGTGAACTCTACTTCACCAGCCCCTAGGACCATCAGGTTCGACTACACTGTCCTGACCTGATGACGCTACTGACATGAAGACACTTTACAACTGTACAATGACACACCCAAGAAAAATGTGTACCAAAGTCGTACAAAACTTTTGGACCTAAACCACATAATACGCATGCACCCATGCAATTCGTCCTTGACATTAGACAAACCCAGTTTTTTTTTTTAAATCTACCAGAGAAAATATGTTACCCCCTGAGGCGAAACCTGCTTATTTTTCCACGAAGACATACAAAAAAAAAATGTCGATGTCATTCTTTAACCTTGAACTTCAAGTCCTCAGATGTAGATAATAAGATACACGAGTAAAAGACAAATTTGCAAGAGTTGATCACTACCAGCATAATGCATGTATATATCAAAGGTTGTTTTATGTCTTTAAAAACGGGAAATTCCAATTAGGTTGATTCTAAGATCGTGTAATTGATAACATGGCGGACAAGCCACGTGCTTGCCCGGGTCACGTGCAGTGAAACCTGGTCACGTGATAGCATTGTCTCGTAAATGCGGATTGTAAATTTTGTTTCTTATATTTTTTAATCACAGTTTTTTGTAAACTGCCAGAAACACTTGGTTTGTCACGTGGTTTGTCAGTGTGCTCACGTTGACCTTGATTGCACGAGCTAGATGTTGGTATAACCCTTACATACATTAACCTTAACCTTACATTAAGATAACAGTTAACTCTAACTAAAACACTGATCTTAGCATCAACGCAAACTTGCCACATATTCCGTTTTTTAAATTAAAAATTCTTTTTTTTAATACCAATATTATATTAAGCCTTTGGTGAAATACAAATTGTTGTGTAATAATGGTAAGAGACATGACTACAATTTTTTGTACCGTACTTAAGTATATAAATGTCAAGGAAAAAAGCGAAGTATTTAGCAAAAAGTCGACCAAATGTATAGCATGCTAAATATGGTAGTAATGTTCTATGGTTTAAGTATTTTTCTTCAAAGTTCGCACCCCAAATAACGTTTTTAGTAAAATTCTAGACAGATTAGGTTTATGGTGTATTTGTTTAACGCGGTGTCTGGGCGGGGGGGGGGGGGGGGGGGCTAAAATTTTCAAGGGGGCGGATACTGATAAAAATACATTTTTATTCCCCCCCCCCCTACTGGGATGCCTGGAAGCAACTCTGTGTGACTTACTATCCAGTGACAAGTTATTAGCGAAAATTAATTTAACCCTTGACCTAAACCCAATCGATAACCAATAACTCGCTAAACATAGCCACAAAGTCGACTCCTAAAAACTAAATCAAACCCGAAACCCTGAACGTAATTTGATTTGAAAATTTAAGTCAACAAAAGGTCACACACCCAGGTTCCGGGGTCACACTGACCCCTGTGACCCGGATGTACGTGGGAGGGAATAAAAACACCACGAGCCTCGTTTTAAACGCCGCTGACGTCACCGCCCGCTTGATGACGCGGACCTTTTCCCGTCGAAAGCTGTTTACACCTATGACGTCACCGGCGGATGAATAGCGCTGAAATTGCTCCGGTGACGTGGTTGTGACGTCCCACGAATGACGTGTGAAAAAGCGCTCAGCAGGGAGAGTCACGATTTTTGAAGTGCATTAGCTCAGAGCTCAGCCGTGAGCTGCATTAGTTTACTGTCCTGTCAGTAGCTCCTTAAGCTCATTGTACTGTCAACAGAACTATAGAACGGGAGTTCAGACACTGTCGGGAATAATTTCTATGCACGGTCACGACAGCAAGCCACTATTTAAATGACAACTCTTTTAATGGCGACCTGGTATCGTATCATAAACAGTGTTTCTTTCAGACATGTTTCTTCGGGGATGGGGCACTTCAGTCTTTAGGGGGGGGGGCTCATAAATTTCGTGAAATGAGCGTGGGGTGGGGGGGGGGGGGGCTAACACTGTCTAACGTATATAGTTTCTGTATAACTGTATAAATAATATATGTTTTAATATTGTCCGGGAATGGGGAGCAGTATTCCCCTTCCCCTGCCCCAAATGAAATGTCTGAAAGAAACTCTGGACATAACATAACACGGATAATAAAATCCCGCTTATTTAAAAGTATTGACCATGTGCAAATAATACATTTTTCTTGTTATGATTGAATATAAGGAAACAGCCACAAGCATAACCTTTTAACCTTCAATGTTAGTATTATGAAACAAAAATCCCCCAGCAAATTTACTACACGCAGTTTAGCCTAATAAAACTTCAATCGATCTGAATATAAAACTGTTTTGGCTTCTTTTTTTTTCAACGCGCTGCCCAATTCTGAATCTGACGTGCCGGTTTGTAATTGTAAACCTCCAGAAATTAGAAGATATCGGAAGTAAATTCGATACCCCTTTTGAGTGAAGAACTATCTTATCTATTTATCCTTTAGCCAAGAAAAACATTCCTACATTAAATTCAATTTGTAAAGTGCTTTAAGGCGCAGCACAAGAAAATGTTATTTTGGAAAGATATTATTTCAAGTTGATCGGCGAGAAATTCGTTAAATTCGCGACGAAACAAAAACTGTTTTTCAACGCCGGAAGAGCACTTATGACTTTTGGCATTTGTCGAAATAGAAATCGGAGGCAAAACGGATTCGATTCTGTTGTAACCTGTTATCACTGTCTGGATACGCTTCGATCGTTTTCAGAATTGCGGTATGGGGGTGGGGTGAGTGGGGGTGAGGGTATGGGCCAGGGGTTTGTGTAAAGGGATGTAGGGTGGTGGATGATCGTTATGAACACTTTGTTTTAAATGTCGTCTGCGGTGGAGGCTACGGGTGGGGTGTTTAACAAGTTGATGTCAAACAATCGTCACGCTTTGACGATTTCACGGAGTGACCTTTATACACACGAACACTCACACGCGCGCACAAAGAAAAAATCGTTCTAGTTTAAAATAAGTTCGATTAGTTTGAATTTTATATATATTCTTGTCGCTTGCAGTAAATTCAATAAAGTGTGAAAGGACATTTACATAAAACGGGAAATAGTTGAGCAAAACTTCTAAGATTTTTCTTAATAATTAATTACTCAGGGATTAAGAAAAGGTGCTTATAGTAGTCCTCAGATTTTTGATGAGTCAACATTCTGATGAAAAACCCTAGATTGTTTTTATTTTTTATTTTAGAGAAACGAAACACGAAAATTAAAATAGTTTAAGCCAAACTCAAAAGCAAAATCAGCCTTTACAATTTAGAGTGTCTATAGAATCCGACCCCCCCCCCCTCACCCCTCCTTTGTTAAAAAATTCAATATGTCATATCCAACTTTTAATTTTGTGTCAACAATTCCCATGTTCTAGGTTCAAATACCTCAAGCTTTATCTCGTTCTTGAGCCAACTCAGCTTAAATAGGTACTCATCATTCTTTAATGACAAACACGGAAAGGCTCTTAACATAGTACTTGACTAAAAATTGCGTTAGGCTAAAAGTGTTACTATATAGACTCTCGCTGGTCTTTATATAGAAAGATCTACGAAAAGATCTTTAATTTAATTTAATTGTACACATAGTCAGATTTCCAATTTTCTTTTTTTCGTGGTTGTAATCAGCAACCTACAACAAAACATTTTGCCAGGAAACGGGGAGCTAGATATTATATTTTTGAAATTCGCTGCCTTATAATTAAAGTATTAAATATTAAAATAAATAATTAGCCGAGTAAATTAAAATCCAATTGTCAGAGGAACCACGCTGTCGGTTGAAGACATCGAATACTGGCACGGGTGGAATATAATCAGTGGGAGACATGATAAGATACCGGACATCTCACCTCCCCCACCCCGCAGCTACGTCACACGTTACTCCACGTGGCGTGTAAGTCACGTGTCTAACCGCATGTGACGTATACGTCACGTGTCTAACAGTACTGGCAGTACAAACTAATCGAAACGTTTTTATCTAAGAGCATTTCGTTACCACTTCAACTGACACTAAAGTGACAGGAGTTGTTTTATATGCAAAAGACTTGACACAAGACAGGACGTTTAATTAACAAAAGCCAATCACTTCTCATTAACGCAACCAATGTTTTCATGAAGTGGTTATGGGTCCATATGATAAGATTCTTTAGATAGCACATGACAAGTAAATGTATTTGGTATGCAAGAGATCTTGGCGAGACACCTACAAAAACGCTTTCAGTTATTAACGTCACAACCAGTTAACGATGTCTATCTAATAAACGTCATCACCGTCGGTTTAGTGACCAACGCCGTTTCTATTTAGTGGTCAACTATTGTCTTTTTAATAGTGGTCAACACCGTGGTCAAGAAATGTCTAAGTCCCCAACACCAAATGTTTGTTAGCTAATTAACACGTCTGCTATTAACACGTTTTAGTCTCAGCCGTATAAAGTGATGATGGTGTATATCATTATTTAGTCCAGGAGTGAGGCAGTTACAGACAGCTACTTTCCCTAAGGTCAAACACTCACCAACTTGTGAGTTTTGTTTAACATTGGTCAATCAACCAGCTGGTGGATCACGATCTTTTATTCGGATATTCTCACATTGGTGGTGGGTGTTGACAGTCATCAACACGACACACGGAGAAAGATAGCACGACACAACAGCAACAACTCATTCAACACCCACCAACATTTTCCAACATCAGCAACATCCCACCCAACACCCACCAACATTTTCCAACATCAGCAACATCCCACCCAACACCCACCAACATTTTCCAACATCATCAACAGCCCCCCTACACAACACCCACCAACATTTTCCAACATCAGCAACATCCCACCCAACACCCACCAACATTTTCCAACATCATCAACAGCCCCCCTACACAACACCCACCAACATTTTCCAACATCAGCAACATCCCACCCAACACCCACCAACATTTTCCAACATCATCAACACCCCACCAACACCCACCACCATTTTCCACAATCAGCAACAGCCCACCCAACGTCCACCAACATTTTTCATAATCCAATATCATCGACCACCAACAACAAACCTCTCTACCACCACCACCACCACCACCACCATCGACACCATCCACTACAATTCACCAAACCCATGCACGAACGAACACATATGTGGACATCTATACCTACACCATCTGACTCTAGCTTAAGGGTTCGCATTTCCTGTCACACATAGTCATAGACCCCATATGTTGTACTTCTGTCTTTTACTGTCTCAATTATTTCACATAAACTTTATCCACCCTTGAGCTAAAAATGATTTTATAATGAAACACATCATCAAAACCATTAACGGGAATTTAAAAATTCATAACTTGAGATTAAAACTGAAGTTACCAGGTTAAAACATCATGAAAACATTTTATCATGATGTGTAGTAAATCTTACATCACTCCATCCATCTTGACGGGTATATTAGGGAACTCGCGATTGGCTAATTATAGCCACTATTCCACTTGGGCGACGCTGTTTACTAATGGCGTCTGGGTGTAATGGCTGCTAATTGAGGGCGTTAACTCGTGAGGTGAATCCGTCGCCATTGATTTCGCGTTAACAGCGGTCCTCAATGTGACTTGCTAGACGCTAGTGGGTACAAAATTGTCCTAAATACTAAAAAAGCAAAATAATTAAATAAAAAAAACTCGAGGTATTTTTAATCTGACATTCCAGATTTTGACACGATCAATGGCACGTGCTTCATGGGTTTTTTCTTTGACAAAAATAGTAGGGTATTTCATGTAGTGTCTGTATCTTTTCATTTTTTTTTGTGAGGAGAGCGCTAAAAATCAAATGTAACAAGCGTTTTCTGAGGTGCGTCTCAATTGATATTCAGTGTCAGCGGATGATTAGCAATTGGGCAATTTTAGGCGATTTATGTGGGGTTTTGTGTAGATTTGTGTACATGTTTTTGTGTAGGTTTTTGTACATGTTTTGTACAGGTTTGTGTACATGTTTTTGTGTAGGTTTTTATAGTGGTATTTGTACATGTTTTTGAGTAGGTTTTTTTGTAGGTTTTTGTGTAGGTTTTTGTGTGTATGTTTTGTACAGGTTTGTGTACATGTTTTTGAGTAGGTTTTTTGTAGGTTTTTGCGTAGTTTTTGTACAGGTTTTTGTTTGTGAGTGAGTAGGTTTTTGAGCTGGTTTTAACAAAAAATGTAACGAAGTTTGCGAGAGTTTGATTTTTACACAACCACGCCAGGAGATCACAGTAGAGCCACATCACAATTAAGCGGTAAAGTGCTCGGTCGATAATTAGTCTAAACCAATCCATGTTCGGATCCTGGATCAAGCTAATCAGATATCTTCGAGTTTACTCAGCGCAAACGGGTACCTGGCGTCCGTACAATAAAAACAGCATCAGAAATTATTTAATTTTCGGTCTTGACACCCACAGTACTAAACTTCTGACGTCACTGCTCACGTGTTCCGTTTAATTTGACGTCATGGCTCAGGTCTTATGTAGAGATCTTACGTCACAGCTAAGTTCTCGGACAGCAACATGACGCCACGGATGCGTAGCCCTTTTCGGCGTCTAAAAATTGCATTCCAGCCAAAGGCGTAGCGACCCTTCCCGGCGCCCGGGGACAAGCTTTCGATTTGTTCCCCCCCCCCTCAAACTTTTGATTTGCACCCTCCTCAAACTTTCGATTACTTTTTCCAACCCATTTTGGCGCCCCCAAGGTCGGCGCCCGGGGACATATGTCACCCCCTGTCCCCCCCCCTGTCCCCCCCCCCATCGCTACGCCTCTGATTCCAGCAGAAGTTCAGCTCTGCTACAAGGAGCACTTATAACAGGAAATACCAATCCCTCCACCACATCCCTCCACCCCATCCTGTTTTGGTACTTTGTTTCTGTTTGCTGAGTCTGAAAGAGCTGTTGTTCTTCCTTGAGTAGTCCAACTACCGGCCTGGGCTGGGCTGGGGTCATGGGGGGGGGGAGGCTAGCCGGAACTAAGATTGAATTGGAACGTTTGTTGTTGAAAGTACAAGATCAAAATAGTGCAGTGCTGACTCAGTGTATCGTTGAGATATTGTCTAGGTGGAGTCAGCACAATTTAGTAGAGTCAGTAAGGAAGGTTTTTAGTGGAGTCAGTACGGTAGGTTTTTTAGTAGGGTCAGCAAAATTTTGTCTAGATGGAGTCAGTACAGACCTATATCAGTTACCCACATACCCACAACATACCCACAACATACCCACAACATACCCACAACATACCCACAACATACCCACAACATACCCACAACATACCCACAACATACCCACAACATACCCACAACATACCCACAACATACCCACAACATACCCACAACATACCCACAACATACCCACAACATACCCACAACATACCCACAACATACCCACAACATACCCACAACATACCCACAACATACCCACAACATACCCACAACATACCCACAACATACCCACAACATACCCACAACATACCCACAACATACCCACAACATACCCACAACATACCCACAACATACCCACAACATACCCACAACATACCCACAACATACCCACAACATACCCACAACATACCCACAACATACCCACAACATACCCACACCATACCCACAACATACCCACAACATACCCACAACATACCCACAACATACCCACACCATACCCACAACATACCCACAACATACCCACAACATACCCACAACATACCCACAACATACCCACAACATACCCACAACATACCCACAACATACCCACAACATACCCACAACATACCCACAACATACATCATTCCCCCACATACCCACATTCCCCCACAGACTCACAACATTCCCCCACATACCCACATTCCCCCACAGACTCACAACATTCCCCCACATACCCACATTCCCCCACAGACTCACAACATTCCCTCACATGCCCACATCGTTCCCCCACATACCCAAAACATTTCATGTGATCACAAGTACGAAATTAATCCAATAACTATGTAACAATAGACAAATATGTCGAAAACATCGCCGCTTATTTAGTAGGCATGGACGGGGTGACCCTATCATAGTTTTGTGCTTAGATATAAAATCTTTTTATAAACTTATCGATACACTCCGATTCCAAAACAATCGATACCACTATCACTACAATGATACATATTCGATTCTTATGCTTACAAATCCCTTGTTTAGAACGACAGCGACTATTGCGACAATAGCCATTCGATTACAGCAGAATCGTCTAGGTTCAACGCTTGAGGGGAAAACAAAATGGTAGTTGCCCGAATTGTCCCGCAGTAGCATGTGGTTACTTCCCCTTTTTAAACTCTAAACTATAAGTTATCGCAAATGTTGTGCTTTGATTTCATGTTTGTGCTGGTTCTTTCTTCGAAATATAACACCCTCCGCAACCACATACCCCCACCTTCCCCAACCACATACCCCCACCTTCCCCAACCACAAACCCCCCACCCCCACCCCACCCTCCCCAAACACAAACCCCCACCCTCCCCAACCACAAACCCCCACCCCCAACCTCCCCAAACACAAACCCCCACCCTCCCCAACCACAAACCCCCACCCTCCCCATTCCTATCTTCAGATGTGACTATTGGAATGTTTTGTAGGGTTTTGACAATGAGTGGTTTAGTTACGAGTTATTTGTTTTATTGCATTTGCCTCCCGTGAGTTGAATCATTGTGGTAAACTTTAGTGCTTAGATTTACTTTGGCTTGCATTACCATTCCCACAAGTTTTTCAGACACTTTTAACCTGTAGGGGGTGGGGGGTAACTTGAGACTTCATGGGGGGAGGGGACTTAAAACTTCCGGTAGGAAGGGGAAGGGTGGTAAAAGTGTTAAAATGTATATTTCCTCTAGAAATTGTATTTTTTTCTATGTTATCCGGAGGTGGGGGAGGGTAGTGTCGTTACCCCCACCCCCCCCCCCCACCCTGGGGAGATACATGAAAATGTGTACCAAACCTACACTTTGTTAAGTATTTATTAGGTTTAAAGAACCAATCTAAAAATAGAAACAAACGTTTTTCTTTCAGCAGCTTAAGACGTTTTGTAAAACAGCTAAAAATTTGACAACGACACAGCAGGAAAAACTGAACTAAGCATACAACTAGTCAATCCCAATTATAGTTTTTTTTGCAAAGATTTAAAACATGCATCTTCTAGACGTTTTTTTTTTATATCACGTCACAAAAAAAAAAACTGAAACCGGAAGTGATAGATGCCGAATCACCAAGCGGAACGACGGTGCGTCAATCTGATTGGTTGGTTGTCACGAGGAAAGATTGGGGTGTGGGGCGGCGGGGGAGGGTGGTGAATACACCATCGATCCCGTCAGATCGGTAGATTTTTTTCCTTCAGCTTCTCCTGACTTCTGCTGATTCCGGAAATGACGTACTTTCACCAGCTCCTACCACCCACCCGTTAAGATGACGTCACGTCGATACAAACTACGTCACATGTCGATCAAAAGTCTTTAAACATTGGAAAGCCCGGGAACAAAACAACCGTGCAAGAGATTTGATCAGGAGTTGTCTCAGCTTATGTTTGAGCAGTATTTCTACCAGACTATTTTCTCCGGGGGTGGGCACTTGATATTTGGGGGGGGGGGGGGGGGGGGGGTAAATATTCGGGGGGGGGGGGGCGGATACTAGTAAAAGTATGTTTACTATATAAATTCCATCTCGGTTGGGGGGGGGGGGGGGGAGATTTTCTTCGAGGGGGGGGGGGCAGAGCCTAGAAGTTAGAAGAAACTTTGTTTTTTGAGGACCAGCTACAGGGGCGCGGAGACTTTTTTGGCCCCGTGCTGGGTCACCTCCTCCCTCCCAGGTCAAGGTAAAATTAAATACAATACGAAAGCGTGTTATCTATTAATAGAACGGTCAACGTTAGCACGCCTACTATTCCCTCCTAAAGTATTCAACGTTGTTAATACTTTCTAATATAGTGTTAATAAAACTAATACAATTGCTACAATATCCCCCCCCCCCCCGCTCGACAGGGACGCCTTATTTAGAGCGGTGGGTAATTATAATTTAATTAAACCCACACTCAGTACCTGGTGGGCTGGTGACGACCTTGAGTTTTTAAACCACCCACCCTACACTCCCCTCCTGGGGTTTACCAATTCCACCCACCAACTTCAGCAGAAGTTTCCAAATATTTTGTCCTCGCCCCCTCCTCCCCCATAAAAAAATATTGGCGCCTCCCCAACCCCTCCCTACACAGATCACTTATTTTAAACATATTTGATGTTTATAGTTAACGAGCCGACCCGCGGCGTATCATACGCCGCTATTTAGTTGTTTTATTTCTCTTCTTTTCAGTAATTCATAATTTGTGAATTCGACAGTACCAATGCTGCCACTAAAAATATTTGCTTTAAAACACTATCAGATGGTCGTTAAGGACGATACCCCCCCTCCTTTCCCCCAACCGCTACCCCACCCACCCCCCTCCTGAAAGCAAACTCCTCTTAGTTACCTCCCCTAAGTTTAAAATCGTTTCAAACTACATTATCTGCCCCTAATAGCCGTCACTAAACCCGGCTCTACGATTGTAAATATTTAGCGTGAACCACAGTTCACCAGACCATGTAGGGGTAGTGGTGGTAGGGAGCGCGCTTACAGCTTGGTGTTTCTATCGTCTCCAAGAAAAGAATTATATATATAGATTATAATGATAGACCTTTCGGGTGGTCGGATATAAATTCAAAGAAACTCGTACTGTCGAAGGTAAACCAGTCCATACTTTTCCAACTTTAATTTGAGTAACTAAGAACATGTTTAATATGGTGATGGTATCAAGTGAAATATGTGATGGTATCATGTGAAATGTGATGGTATCACGTCAAATATGTGATGGTTTCACGTCAAATATGTGATGGTTTCACGTCAAATATGTGATGGTATCATGTGAAATATGTGATGGTATCATGTGAAATGTGATGGTATGGTCGAAACGGTGGATTGTATCACCATTGATGGTGTATTTATATTACGAAATATGTGATGGTATCACATCGACCATGTAATGGTGTTGTGATGGCAGCACAGTCTTGTTTATATGTGATCCATCACATACGGAGTATCACATTTTATTTACTCGTCTATAAATCCATCCTCCCTCACCCCCCCCCCCCCCCCACCCCCAAGCCCGTGTAGTCTTTTGTTTTATTATTTTCAGCGTCCCCACAATAGCGTATCGCTGATTAATGAATTAATTATGCCCAGTTCATATTTTTGTCTGATCAATAACGAAAAACTTTTCCGCGTAAACCTCATCACTACACCATCACCCCCGGGGCAGGATCTTAATTTACCATCTCTCGATATTTACTCAAAAGGAAGAAATATTCCATCCTGGGGGTAGCCCGCCCCACCGCACAGCCTTTAGCTACGCCACTGTTTTAGTTTTGTAACCAAATATAAAATAAAAACTACATTTTCTTTTCTTGATTTTCATTTTAAAATAGTTTTTTCTTATTTTTTTTTTGCTGGGTGTAGTGCCCGCCCGAAGTATCCCCCCCCCCCACCGGCGCCCTATAGGGTGCCGAGTTTACCAGCACCTAATTCTGGCACACGCAGGAAGTTTTAATTGGTTAGAAATCTAAAACGAAAACGTCTAATTATTTTAATTAAGTATCGAGTATCATTGATACGAAAAAAAAAACTCGTTTAAAAATATAAGCGTTAGTCTAAGCTATAATTTTAGGTTTTTATTCCCGCCAACATTACGAAATCTCGTTGTAACACGAGACTTGACCCATGGTACAACGATCTAGCCTGGCGCGTCTAATTAAGCTAATAATTAATTAAATTATGATCTACCTGTATTAAAATAATTATTCAGGTTACTTTTAATTATTTGTACTCTCGCCTGAGCCGACTGCGGGATAATATGGATCCATTCGTTGTATCTGTAGATATCTTAAATATCTTCATCCCGCCTTACAGTGATCAGAAGATACATTTTAAAAAGATTTAATCAATCTCGAGACACAAAGTTCTAAATATCTGAACAAAGCTATGTTGAAATAACGATACATTTTTTTTTCTTTATAATTTTTTATATTAACTTTTTAAAGTATTTATGTTGAAAAAATATTTGAAAAAGTTGAAAATTATTTTTAGAAGATGTTTTTTTTTTTTTGACATCAATGTCTGACCACATTTTAATACAAACTTTGATTTGCTATTGAATTGCAGAAGAAGAAAAAATTTCTGCTATAGCCTATGCTTTTGGTAATTGTTTTTTTGTTTGTTAATTTTTGTTCACTTTTGTAATTTAAATGAATTGTATTAGGAGTTACTATTTTAATGCGCATAAGTATAAATTCGGGGTTTTTATTTTTTGTATTTTTACCGTTTAGTTTAATAACTTAAACGCTAAATACATCATTAGATACAGACTGACACTGAGAGAGGGGTGACACCAAATAGTCTCAAATTTTAGTCCATATAAATACCAGGAGGGGGGGGGGGTGACAATTGGGGTTACCGCAACGGGTGTCACTCGACCTAGTAACGCCACTGGGTTAGGTTGATCACGGTACTCAGGAGGGGTCTACGACAAATTCCCGAAAGACACTTGCCCGAATGCGGTTGCCCGAAGGCCGATTTCCCGAATGGACACTTGCTCGAATGCGACAAATGTGTCAATTCGGGCATTTGTCGCATCCGGGCAGGTGTCCATTCGGGCATTTGTCGCATTCGGGCAAGTGTCCATTCGGGCGTTTGTCGCATTCGGGCAAGTGTCCATTCGGGCATTTGTCGCATTCGGGCAAGTGTCCATTCGGGCGTTTGTCGCATTCGGGCAAGTGTCCATTCGGGCGTTTGTCGCATTCGGGCAAGTGTCCATTCGGGCGTTTGTCGCATTCGGGCAAGTGTCCATTCGGGCAAGTGTCCATTCGGGAAATCGTCCGGCTCCCCTCAGGAGATGTGGGTGTAGGTCATTGGGCAGCCGGGGCCTCGTTAGCGTTAGCCTCATCGTGAGCTGTAGCTCCACGCGAGCACTCACACACACCTCACGTGCAGATAAACTTCAGTTTTTAACTACAAAAATCGTATTGATGATTAATTATAATTACAAATGCTAATTGCAAATTTTCGGCAAAAACTGAATGTACTAGATCAAATGTCCAAAAATTTTAACAAAATAAAAAATAAATTAAAACCTTGAGAAAGCAATTAACGACATTTGTGAAGTCTCCGTTAACTAGAGACGGCAGCCTAACTTGAGTCTAGAAATATTTTACTTTAGAAATTGAACCGTTTTCGTGATCCGCGATGCAATTCACATTGTATATCTGATACTTTAATTTGCTGAACTTTTCTCAGTTGTATATTACATAAGCAATCATTTCACTCTTGTTAGAAAAAAAAAGTTCGTTCAGTTTATAGAAGTTTTAGATTTGTTGATTTTTACAACCGTATGAAATCCTTGTAGAAACAAGATCTAACTATATATCTGATTCACTGGTCAGTGGTCAGTGGTCAGTATGAGACAACATGTGACTGTCCACATCTCTATTACCTACGTCATAACATACAGTTCTGCCTAGCCACACATAACATACCATAATTTCTGTCTAGCTTCACATTACAGGCCATAGATTTCTTTCTAGCCTCACATTACAGGCCATATATTTCTGTCTAGCCTCACATTACAAGTCATATATTTCTGTCTAGCCTCACATTACAGGCCATATATTTCTGCCTAGCCTCACATTACAGGCCATATATTTCTGCCTAGCCTCACATTACAGGTCATATATTTCTGTCTAGCCTCACATTACAGGCCATATATTTCTGTCTAGTCTCACATTACAGACCACATATTTCTGCCTCACTTTACAGAAAGAGTCTGCCTAATGTCGGGAGGGACCTCAACCACCTCTTCCACACTTTAAATAGACTTGCTTTACACATCGTCACTTGACCGAGCAGACGTGATCACGTGACCCCCATATTCAGAGTAGGCTATTTCTCTTTTTTGTTTCTCTTATAGAACCACGTAAAGAGGAGAGGCTTGGATCTTTTGTATTTATTTTTGTTGTGTTTGTTGTTTTTTTTTTTTTTGCTTCACTAAAAAAACTGGTTTCAAGTTTGGAAAAAAAAACGCACACCACACACACACACATACACACACACACACACGCGCGCGCACACATAGTAGAACAGGATTATTGCATAGTGGCATTTACTTATTGTCTTTTAGGTTTCATCTGCCGTTGATCGATAACATATTTCGATTACACTGCCAGACCCCACCCCCATCCTGTTGTATAATTTAAAAATAGAATACAACTCCCCCTACCTACGTATCACTCCCCCCCCCCCACACACACACACCCAACTCTTTTTCCTTTCTTTCACTTCACAAACATACACCACCAACAAAACATCACCAACCAATCAAATCAAAGCCCGTGTCCCTCAAACCGGAAGCTCTCACTAGTCGCCCCCAAGATGTTTACAGACCCCCCCTGCCCCCTCCCCCCATCTCACAACGGCTCCTATCTACCCCTCGGGGCTAGCGCCGCACTACACAAGCCCCGGACAAAAGAGCCCCCATTACTTCCAATCGAACCCCACATAATGCGGGACTGCTGTTCCTACGGGTCGCGCATCGCTGGGCGTCGCCAATCATAACTTCGATATTATTAGTCATTGTCGTCGATCATCGATCTACTTAGTGGGTTGGCGGCGGGGATCAAACAACGACAGCAACGTCACAGGGGTGGGGGTGCGGCTGTCGTGACATTAACCACACGCCATCCAACGTCAAATTTCAGGTATGGAAAACGAACAAAAGAATCGTTGTATTATGTATCAAATAAATCGAATTCGTTATTTTGATTTATTCGAACAGCTAGGGAACAATTGAGCCGGTGGCATAGGTCAAAGGGTATGATGACGTCCCTACCCTCTCCCCCCCCCCCCAATTTACTAGAATACATTTTAGTCCAATAAGCTTAATTTAAAATAATTAACAGTCAGTACATTGTTAAAGAGAATTTAATAATTTGAGTGAATGATTTTAATACATGTTTATAAATATGCGAGTCGTATAGTTTACAAAGGTATTTTACTATATATTTTCTGGTGAGATTTAATCGTCTTCTTTGAGTAAAAGATTATTCTAGTGCCCATATTAACATAACTCCTCTATCAACATGACTCCCTTATGACTCCCCTATCAACATGACTGCCCTATCAACATGACTCCCCTATCAACATGACTCCCCTATCAACATGACTCCCTTATGACTCCCCTATCAACATGACTCCCCTATCAACATGACTCCCCTATCAACATGACTCCCCTATCAACATGTCTCCCCTATAACCATTTACTTAGCACACACTCAAAGACCAGTGTGCCTCTACAGCGTGAGTTTACCTTGCCATGTTCGCTTTAGTATCACAGTTTTCATCATCGGCCTGTAAGGGCGGGTACAGGTTCACAAGGTTTACTTTTACATAATACAAAGCGTCTAATTTTAGTCCACCCCTTCCAACCCCCGTATAAAAAATTTGAAGTGCCCCCACCCCCCCCCCCCCCCGGAGAAAAAAAAGTCTGAAAGAAACACTGAGTATTGGATTATAACTAGAGCTGAAATAAATGTGGGATCAAAGCAAAAGAATGTTACAAATATTATTAGCAGCGTTGATGATATTCAGAGTAAAATGAGACGAAACATATCATACATTCTTCCCTTTCAAACAGCTAAATCTTTTGTATCCTACTTTTTTTTTTTTTTTTTACAAAATCTTGGCATATAAACACTCATCAGAATGTTTACATAAACTTTTTTATTTGAATATTACGTTTTATAGTATTTGTAGTTTATAAATAACATATGGTGTATCAACTTTTATACAGAACGATTTAGTAAATTCCATTAGTTCAAGAAAGGTTGGTAAATATTTGTCGTATTGGTACAAGTACCAATATAGCACAAAATAGCGCATGCACTTTAAATAATTGGTGGTAATCTACCCCCTCCCTGATACGTGGCTATTTTTAGAAGGTGGGTGGAGCTTCCTGTCCCCTAGAGACCCCAGACAACTGAATAAGGGACTCTACCGATGACCTTTTTCTAGTTTACGTGCGCCCCAAAAATATCTGGAAAAAAATATCTTAATTTTTTTAAGCTTAAAGATCTTAAAATAAATATATCAAAAATATTTTTTTTTAAATATATAAAAAAGAAAATTTAAAATTATTAGTTGCATGTGATAAATTAGAAAAGGAGTTTTCGTCCTTGAGCGACTTGCATGACAGTCGTCTCCCCTTGTATCTGTTTATTTGATGAGCATAGCATCGAGACGGCGATTATGACGGTGTCGCCTAGGGCTGGTAAACCAACGATCTCACGTTGAAAGAAAACTGAAGAATAAAAACAAAAATCCTTGATTGTGTATTCGATCCACCTCATTAGAAAAAAAAACACACACACGTTTTAATCTCCGTAGTTATACATTTCTGTGAGATATACATCCACACCACCCACACCCGCCCACATTCTGAAAATCAGAAGGACGAAGGCAAACCTAAGTCTAATCAAAGACCTGAAAGATAATATATTACAAGTTCTTTCAAATCTTGGAAGAAAGAGAGAACCAAAAGAGCATTAGAGGGAAGGAGCCTCACTTTACGGAGTGATACCAAATATCTGATATTCTGGAGCTGTACAAAAATGGGGTTATCAGAGAGTATATATATATATATATATATATGTTTGTATGTATATATAGTATATAATACATGCATTTTATATATATATATATATATATATATATATATATATATATATATATATATATATATATAACAAATATAATATAACTAATGTAATTTTTGGTTGAACGAATAGCTGTACTAGATTTCCAATATTTGTGAGCGTAAATATCAACCAGAATTCAAGAGATAATTTTTAGAATTTCAAATCAACGCTTTTTTGTTGAAAAACGTTCTGGAAAAAATGCCATATTAAACAGATATTAATTTTACATGTAAAACAGAAATGCCTAGAGTCTGCTGAACATTCAGTAAATTCTACACATGATATTGATACTTCTGGTTTTTAACAAAATCAATGTTTAGACACTAGGTATGAATTATTTGTGCATACATTTTTTTCTTAAGGTAACTCTTATCGTTTTCTAGTTTCGATTACCTCCCATTCTGTCGTGAATGCGTCTTCAGCGTGCGGTGTGAGCTAGTTCATCTAGGCGATTGTAGTTGTGTCCCCAGTGTCATCGTTTTTTTTCCGTTCTCCCCCAAGTCCAGCAACTCTTATCTACAGGTTGTGAGTGATCTCCCCTTTTATTAACAAGGATTCATTAGGCTGAAGATCGTCAAACCCCGTCAATGGGCGATACATTGGTTTGGGTTAGGCGATGGCGGAACTTATCAAAAAACTCGTTAAAGATGGGCGGAGGGGTAATGAGAGGGGTGTGTTGATGTGAGCCACACTGACGTCATCCTGGGGTAGTGTAGTGTTAGGCTGGTGGTAGTGTTGTGGTAAACGTATGATAGTGGTGCAGTAGTCAATTATCATGATAGTCTTGTCTTAGTCATTTATTGAGTCCAGATATTAAAAACACGATGTTCTTTACTCACCAGTTAAACATATAGTTCTAATAGGATATGAGATATGGTGGGGGGACATGATGGGGGATGTGGTGGGGGGATATGTGGAGGGTGATGGGGGATATAATGGAGGATATGTGGGGGGTGATGGGGGATATAATGGGGATATGATGGGGATAAGATTGGTATATGATGGGGATAAGATTGGTAATATGATGGGGATATGATGGGGGATATGATGGGGGATATGATGGGGGATATGATGGGGATATAATGGGGATATGATGGGGATAAGATTGGTAATATGATGGGGATATGATGGGGGATATTGATGTGGATTATGATGGGGGATATGATGGGGATATTATTTGGGATATGATGGGGATATGATGGAGAACATGATGGGGGGATATGATTGGTATATGATGGGGGGATATATGGGGGATACGAAATGATATGCATGCTTGACACATTTTAAGTTCATAAAACCTGAGATCATTCCTTAAATCCATGTCTAATCATTGAGATCAAAGTTTGGAATTTTTTTTTTTACATTTCTTGGTTGTTTCCCTTTATTATATGGTTCATAAAATATGTAGGCTAATGTAGGACAAACGAGGTGTGTGGGTGGGGGATAGAGGCGTGTGTTGGTGAGTGGAGGGTGTGTTGATAGAGTGTGGGTAGGGTGTGTGGGTGGGGTTTACGGGTAAGCTGTGTGAGTGTCTGTGTGTGTTGTGGACTGGTGAGGTGTATATGCACACCTGAGTGCACCGTGAAGTTGGGGGGCGGGGGGGGTGTTTGAGCTCTGGTCAGTTCAAATACATTTTTCGCTAAAAATACAACGTTGCACATCAGTCTAATGGAGGCGGTCCCAACGTTTTGAGAAACAGTGCTCATGTAAATCGTATTCGTTTAACTTCTTAGTTGAATTAAAGGTTAACGTATAATCTGTTGAAATAAATCACTTATATCCTTTTTCATTTGCGATTTTTGCTGGCAGAATATTATCCCATCTTTTTTAGGACCGCCTTATATAGATGTATAGATCTATTTGTATTTATACATAGATAGATTTACCTAAATAATTTATCAAACTATTTCAACAGAATACAAATCAAACATGACGTCACTTCTGTGGTCAACTGTAACCTTGACATTGATGTTAGCTCTTTCCTGCCAATCAGGTCGACGAGTAATGAGGATGAGAAAGACATAATTAAGGTAGGCTATTAGCCCCGGCATGTGCGGGTGTCAGTAAAAGTAAAGTTCCCCTTGACCAGCCTGACGGTCCATGGTGCAGGTGAAGTAGAGTTTACCTGTTTCAGCGCCCTCGGCATATGACTGGGATAGTGGTGTCAGTACTATCCCTGTGGGTGTCAGTGTTAGGATGAAAATTTTGAGAACCATTTCATCATAGGTGGGGGGTGGAGGGGGCAGGGATATGTGTATATCTGATTTTTTTAGTTTTATTGTTATTTATATTTGATTGGTATTTTATTGGGTATGAGATCTGTGTGTTGTAATTTGTGTCTCTTGACGGCGGAAAATTATGAGAAAATCAACTGTGGTGATCAGCGACTCCAATTTAGTTAAAGATGATTGATAGATTGGTCTCTTTACGCAAACAACAACCCGCAATCTACACATACAGCGTCTTCTTTAAATTATGTAAAGATTCCTCTTTAAACCTAGTGATCCATTTAGGCAGATGAAGTAGAGTTCATCTGTTTCTTGACCTCGGCAAGAACAGATAATGTGGTCAACCACTATGCCAGCTGTCCTCTAAATTATGTGAAACAGCATATTTCACATTTACTAACATTGTTGTTTTTTTCTCTTTTGCCGCCCCGCAGATAATTGGAGAAAGGACGAATTAGACGCCTCTCGACTCAACCCTCGCAATGATTACATGTCCGGGCGTGACTCTCACAGCGACGCCTCAGTTGAAGGATTATCACTTCCGTCTTACGCCTGGGGGCACGTCCCCTCCCTCTGGTACCGTGACCAAGACGACCTTGACCGCAGCGAGTTGAGGCTGGTCAAAGGTCACCACCACAGGCCGTCGTACGCGGCGCTGCTGGCCCAGCTGAGGAGGGGCGTTGGCCCGGCTACGGGGGAGAGGTCAGGGTTTGCCGCTGGGGGAGGGGATAGAGAAGAGGCTCAAGCCCAGCGGGTTCCAGGGGAGCCGGGGGAAGAGGTCATCCCCGGGCTAGAGAAGCTGCTACTCGCTAGCTACTACCAAGGTGAGATTTTTGTGCTACTCGCTAGCTAGTTCTAATGTGGAGTGCATGGTGCTACTCGCTAGCTACTACCAAGATGAGTTTCATTGTGCTACTCGCTAGCTAACGGTGAGGTTCATGGTGCTACTCGCTAGCTCAGGTGAGGTTTATGGTGCTTACTCGCTAGCTACTACCCAACGTGAGGTTCATCTTGTGCTACACGCTAGCCAGTGGCTTACCGCTCCAAAGTGTAGTACAGTGTGCTACATCTTGTGTAAAATAAATGTAGGTCTACCAAAAGTTGTTAGTTGTAAATAAAAATGTCATATTTTAACGTTTTCTTAATGTACAATATAACAACAATGGGTGGATGGTTGGATGGGTGGATGGGTGATGGATGGATCTCGACAGCAAGCTTAGCCCCCCTCCCCTAATTATATATATATTTAATATATAGCCCCCCCCCCCCCCCCACACACACACACCCAACCCTCTTCCGGTTCAAGCTCAGAAAATGAAATCTAAATAAACCGCGGAGTGATCTCCCCTTAAACTTTCTCGAATATTCTTATACAACACTACGTGGGATGGCAACTCGGAATATAGACATGATTTATGATTACTTATACTTTTAAAAATAGAATAGAATCTCGTAGAAAAAAAGAATTGCGCACCAAGCGAACGCCAGAACAAAATGTGCATAATAAATGCGGAGTATTATTAATATTAGTACTTTATAAATTTACATGCGTTATTGAGAAATCGGAAATAGCGTAAATTACTACTTCCGTTCAACGGAAATTACTCAAAATTTTGACAGAAAGTAGAGGATTTGATCTTTTACTTACATGTGAAATTTAAAAAAAAAAAAACATATGGAAGATGATATGCCTAGTTTCTACTCAAGCCGATGGAAATAGTAAACGTTATATGAAATAAATGCATAGATAACTTATAATCGTGTTACAACTTGCTATGGTTAATAAAATATTGTGATGAAATTCTATCGCATTCCTCCACCACTTTCTAAAAAAAAACGAATGCTTTTAAAATATTCACCAAAATAATATTTTCAGTGGCTATTAATATTCAACAAATAATCTCAATTCTCCCCCCCCCCCCTTAAATACAATAGTTTGGGACAAATCTTCTACTATATACAAGGGGGTTGTGTCCCTTTAGTTGTAAAACTGCGGCTTAAGGGGAGAGAATAAAAGTTTCGATTTACTGGACCAATCAATGGAGGAGGCGGATGGATGAATTACATCACACGTGAACATGCGGAAATTTCAATTCGAATAAATCAAAATTTGAAATCGACGCTAAACGAGACAATCATTCTGAGATAAACTTTTTTTTTTTACTAAGTGTTACGTTTTTGTTGACGTTTATGCAGTAAAATTTCTGTTTTAAAACTCGTGAGCACTTTTGATGTTTAAGCCTAGGCCGTGTACCGTTTTATCGGCTAATTTGAATTCCATCATTCAATCAAACAATTAACCTACATCCTAGACGATGTTGTATCCCTCATTTGACTGACGTTTGCTAGACAGTTACCTGACATTGTTCGGTGTCTTTAGAAACGGCATCAGATTACACCGTCTGCCAGTCTCTGTGTCGTGTGTGTGAGTATGAGTGTGTGTCTTGTGTGTGTGTGTGTGTGCGTGCGTCTGTGTGAGTATGTGTGCTCATTCAGAGTATCAATTTTTAATCCATTAAGACATTGACCCAACCATAGATAATATTTTGAGCTATTTTTAACTCCACAATCACGTGATCTATAAACGAAGCGAGCCTGAGGTCAGCCAGTCAGTCAACCATGAATCTTTTTATATCGTTCGCAAAGTGTGTGTTCTTATGAACTAAAATGAAAGTATCCATTTAGTTAACATTTGGTTTTAAACAAACTACATCCGACTGACCTTGAGAAGGTGGGGGTGGTGGGGGGGGGGGGGGGGGGGGGGGAGGGTTCGAGTTAGGGTCAACTACAGTCAAACATGTTTAAACATTTGCGAGGCAACACAGGGAGTCTATTTTATACAAAACTATTATGTACAAAACTATTTATACAAAACTATTTATACAAAACTATTTATACAAAACTATTATATACAAAACTATTATATACAAAACTATTATATACAAAACTATTATATACAAAACTATTATATACAAAACTATTATATACAAAACTATTATGTACAAATCTATAATATACAAAACTATTATGTACAAATCTATAATATACAAAACTATTTTATACAAAACTATTATGTACAAATCTATAATATACAAAACTATTATGTACAAATCTATAATATACAAAACTATTTTATACAAAACTATTATGTACAAAACTATTTATACAAAACTATTATATACAAAACTATTATATACAAAACTATTATATACAAAACTATTATATACAAAACTATTATGTACAAAACTATTATGTACAAATCTATAATATACAAAACTATTATGTACAAATGTATAATATACAAAACTATTTTATACAAAACTATTATGTACAAATCTATAATATACAAAACTATTATGTACAAATCTATAATATACAAAACTATTTTATACAAAACTATTATGTACAAAACTATTTATACAAAACTATTATATACAAAACTATTATATACAAAACTATTATATACAAAACTATTATATACAAAACTATTATGTACAAATCTATAATATACAAAACTATTATGTACAAATCTATAATATACAAAAATAGTATATACAAAACTAGTATATACAAAGCTATTATATACAAAAATAGTATATACAAAACTAGTATATACAAAACTATTATATACAAAACTATTATATACAAAACTATTATATACAAAGCTTTTGTATACAAATCTATTATATGCAAAATTAGTATATACAAAACTAGTATATACAAAACTATTATATGCAAGACCATTATAATCAAAACTATTATATACGACTACGTATAGTCTCGATAAACTATATTTAGTGTAATATCATGACATGTATTTTTATCCATTAAGATTAAAACATGCAGGGAATATATTTTTAATATTATTTTAAAATATATCTTACTCATTGTATTGTAAGTTGTTGCTTTTTTTCTTCCTTTTTTATTATTATTATCATTTGTTGGCGCTTTCCGATAAAATACTGTGGGGGGGGGGTGAATTACGGGTCCGGGCATTTGAATATTTAAACACATGAAATGAATATTTTCCTACGACTTATAAAAATAAGCAAAAGGCCAACTTATCTGCTGTCTTTGTGTAAAACGTCACAATCTCTGATAATCTCGTGGGAGTAAAAAGTATCAGCTTATTTTTTTTATACTTTACGTTTTCTTCTTTTGTGTTCGGCCCTATTCACGAAGTTACTATGTACATGAATAATTTCTTATTGTCTTTAGGTTAGAATAATTTCAACCATAGAATATAAAAGATTTCTTTCTATTTTACATTCAACTGTAAGCTTATAATTGTGTGTATGGGGGTAGAAAAGCTACACTAATACAAAGTCAGGTTATTTTGGTAGTCTGTTATATTTAGAAGTCCGTGCTTTGTATTTTATAAAGTTTAAAAGGTTTTTGGCCTAATTATGTGGTTATAGAGTTACGAAATTTTAAAAAGTGAATTTTGTTAGAATGATCTAGGTACTGTTAATATGTTCAAATCTAAATGATGATGTATATATATATATATATATATATATATATATATATATATATATATATATATATATATATATAATTGTTGTTGTTTGGCTGCTAGCCAGAAGGTCTCGAGTTCGGATCTCGGTTCGGACTTGTAATTGTAGGACGCCCCTGAGTCCTCCCAGCTCTGATGTGTACCTGACTTACTTTGGGAAAAGTAAAGGGGGTCGGGCATAGTGCTGACCACACTAACCCTTCATATGCCGAAATAAATAAAAAATATTAACTCTACTTCATCTCCCCTAGGTATATATATATATATATATATATATATATATATATATATATATATATATATATATATATATATATATATATATATGTGTATGATATATATATATATATATATATATATATATATATATATATATATATATATATATATATATATATGGTATATATATATATGGTATATATATATGGTATATATATATATATATATATATATATATATATATATATATATATGTGTGTATGATATATATATATATATGGTATATATATATATATATATATATATATATATATATATATATATATATATATATATATATGTGTGTGTGTATGATATATATATATATATATATATATATATATATATATAATATATCATATATGATACAGCCCCACCTAAACGTTATGTTTATCAACTGTTTTTCTCTGTTTCAGGGGCAGAGAAGCGCCAACCACCCTTAGGATTCCACGGCTCCCGTGGATGAAAGCTATCCACACAACTATTTTCTCAGGATTAACCATTGCTAAAACAATTTTTGTCTGTTCTGACTGGCTGTCTCAGTCTGTCAAATTCTGGTAGTTGTAGGACTATTTATAGCTGACCTAATTGTTGGTACGATTACTTCTAAAGTTTATTCAAAATTTGATGGAACAAACTCCAAGCGTTTCATGTTTATTGATATTTTCTACCAAATTTAATTAATCTGATACAAGTAATATTTTATGGGTAAAATGATATATTTCGATGAAATTAATAAAAATAAAACTTTAATATAAAAATTCCTCACAGTTTGTTGTTGATTTCTTATTGTCTTCTTTGTTGTGTTGTGGTGTGTCATATATTTAGTGTTCCATCCTTTAAGGCATCTTTTCAAGCACCTGATGGGTACCTACTTCACTTTAGGGAACGCAAAGGCGGATGGGCATAGTGCAGACCACACTATCTCTTAATAAACTTTTCTTCATCTGCCCCGTGTGTCTTGGGCACGAAACGGGAAGAAATGAATATATACTTTTACTAGTGTCCACCCTTCCCACGGAAAATACAGTCCATACCCAATCCGGAAAATGTCTGAAATAATATCACTCTGTATCAAAAGTTTGCGTAAGCTGAATTCTACCCATACGGAAACATAGATGCAGAAGCGTAGCGAGTGTGGGGGGAGGGGGGTGCGGATGGAACCGCGTGACACCATTTAGGTGGATGACACCAACGTAAATATATACATATATATATATATACATATATATATACATATATATGTGACCTAGGCTAGTTGCATCTTTCCTGTTCGCAACGCCCAATGTGACCTTCCCCGAGTCTATCCTGCCCGACAACGCCAATTGTAACGAGTTGAACCACTCATGCTACACAACATCGACTACAGTAGAAAGACTCGAAGATGCAGGTTCGCTATTGATCCTTTTATTACATGAATCAAGAAATGCTTCAATATAACACAATGAATCAACAGAAATGTTTCACAATAATAGTCTGAATCAACTGACCCCCTAACAGTCCTCACTAGGCTTCATATAACTGAAGCCACATGTCTATTGTCCTTCTTAACACAATATAACCAACTTGAGTATGTCACACAGACTGACTGATCTAAAGCGAGCGATGAAGCTGGAAGAGCGGTAAGAGCCGTAAGAGAGAGAACGAGTTCAGTCGTCCCCTCCTATTTATGCCTTGTATCCGTACTCGTCTGCATACTTGTATTCCTCCGTAATCGATACTTGTACTCGATGTCTCCGACCACCAGTTACGCAGTTCTAGCGTACAGTCCGTGAAATAACATCTGCATCCTATCAATCAAAGTTGACAGGCCTTCTGACTCTCTTCGTACCGTTTCCCAAAATAGCACGCGTTGGCTTTGAGATTGTTATCAGTCCGCTCCAATAAGCCACCTGCTATGTTGCGTCAGACTGTAATACTGCGTCTCGGCTTATCGTTCGTTATCAGATTTGTAACTAGTGGCTAGGCCTACCCTAGTCACATCCACCCCTGCCTTTTTTTGTGTGTTTTCAACCACAAACAACGCCTGGCAGGTGCACTCCTCCAGAGTCAATCGCATAATCGTAAAAAAATTTTATTGTTCCACTCACTGTCCACGACGTCCCATTCGTATACGATTGACAGTTATACCTATTTCACATCTCAACTGTGTCTACATCGTCTTCCTGAGACACAAAACAGTTCTAGAATTCACATCCACCCTTTTCGTTTGGTGCCTTCACCAGTTCACTTTTATAGCTTTTTGAACAGTCTGTTCTCATACCAGCGCGACCATGAAAGACTTGATGGTTGCTGACAAAAAATTTCGTCTTCCTTCTGTTCCTCAAACTTCTCCGCGGACCACTTATCTGATGGTCTACTGTCTCTCTGCTTCTGGAAGGAACGGGATCCTCTTTGTTGCCGTTATCCTCCACTTGTGTATCGCGGTTGTTCTGATGATGGTGATATGGTTCCGGGATGGGTATGTGAATTTCCGTTATAGTTTCCGGTTCCCTAATTGTCTTGGATTTCCTTGTGTGTAACTGCTCTTCTTGCCTATTCCAATATTTCTTTAATTGAGCAATATTCGCCCACCGATCCGGTTTGGCGTGATCGATGGGTCTTATCTTAAAGGGGCCACCTGCTACTCTAGGCATCTCCACGACTTGCCATATCTCCTGTCCCCAGAGATCGTGGATTTTGTTTCTGCCTAACGGGTGGCTACGCAGTAATACCCTGTCATTCAGTTTGAGTGGCGGGTCCTTTGTCTGTACCGGCGGTTCCCTTCGCCGTGCTTCATGTTCTAGTCTTTCCTGTACTACCCTGTACATTTCTCTAATTCTTCTCATATGTTCATTCACATATTCCAGTGCGGTGTATGAGCCAGTCATACTCTCCCTTTTTCCTAAGAACAAATCAAGAGGGAGTCGAGCCTCCCGTCCGAACAGCAACATGTATGGCGTAAAGCCGGTTGTGGCATGGGGTGTGCAGTTGTATAGATATACCAACTCTGGGAGAAAATCAGGCCAACGTTTTTTCTGTTCAGGTTCTAGCGTACGCAGCAAATCATGCATGCTGCGGTTGAACCGTTCACACTGTCCGTTTCCTTTCGGATTAAATGTGGTTGTTCTAGATTTGTTAATCCCGTAGTGGCTGCACAGTTGGTTAATTACTTCTGACTCGAAAGCCCTTCCTTGGTCAGAATGTAATTGTCTTGGTATGCCATATTTGATGAACCAATGTTCTATTAAGACCTTTGCCACTGTTTTGGCAGTCTGATCTCGCGTGGGCACCGCCACAGTCCATTTGGTGAATACATCAGTCATTACCAACACATGTTCCGTCCCATCCGATGATTGCTCCAACGACGTAAAGTCGATAGCCACAATCTCTAGTGGTTTTGTCGCTAGTAGGTGTCCTGATGGGTGTCTCATTTTGACAACTGGCATTTTCGCATGCTGACACCTCACACAAGCCTCACAATGGCGTTTGACCTCCATTTCCATATTGGGCCAGTAACACCTCCGTCGTAATATTTTGTGCGTCCTGTCCTGACCCTGGTGTCCTGCCCTGTCATGTGCCAACCTTAGCACTTCTTCTCTTAACTGTCCAGGCACCACCACCTGGTGTATTGTCCCATCAATTTGGTCATGAATTCTCCGCATGAGAACACCATCCTCTATACTGAGACGGTCCCACTGACTCAGTATTTTCTTTGTTTCTCGACCAAATTGTTCTCTTTCCCTTCTTCCTGGGAATTTTTGTTCCTGGACGTATTTCAATAGCGGTTGTAAGCCACTATCCGTTCTCTGGGCATCTCTTATCTTTTGGTGATTAAGGCAATTAAAATCACTATTGTCCATATGTCCGGGTTCCGTGGATATGTGCTCCACCCCGGTCTGCCCGTTCTGCATCACTTGTACCCCCTGAGGGATATCTGTTGACGCTCTGACCTCACATATTCCTGTCAGTGTTTCTTCCTCATCACCCGGTCTCTCGTAAGGATTCCTTGATAAGGCGTCCGCATTGCCATTGGACCGCCCCGGGCGATACTTTATCTCTAGGTCAAAGAGTGCCAATTCTGCTGCCCATCGCTGTTCGATGGATCCCAACTTTGCTGTCTTTAGGTGGCTCAAGGGGTTATTGTCAGTGTATACCACACATTTAGCACCTAATAGATAGTCCCTGAATTTCTCAGTCACAGCCCATTTTAATGTCAAAAGTTCTAGTTTCATGGCGCTGTAATTTGTCATGTTCCTCTCTGATCCCTTCAGAGCTCGACTTGCATACGCAATAACCCTGAAACCTTGCTTTTGTTGTTGTGATAGCACAGCTCCCAGACCTTTAGAGCTGGCGTCGATTTCTAGCCGAAATGGTTTGTCAAAGTCTGCGTATCCCAATATCGGCGCCTCTGTCAAAGCCTTTTTCAATAGCTTAAACGAGTTCAGGCATTCATCAGTCCATAATTCACCTATCAGTTGTGTTTTACCTTTCTTTTTCTCCTTACTGTGTTTCTTTGTCATTTTGTTTACCAAGTCATGCAATGGTGCGGCAATTTTTGCAAAACCCGGCACAAATTTTCTATAATAGGAAGCAAAACCCAAGAATGACCTGACCTCTACCGTAGTTGTTGGTTGTTTCCATTCTTTAACAGCTGCAATTTTATCTGGGTCAGTGGCGATGCCATCCGACGAAATCACGTAACCCAAAAAATGTACCGATTTCAAACCAAAGCAGCATTTGTCTGGGTTCAGCTTTACTCCTATCTCCCTAAGACGGAGAAACACTTGTTCTAATCTTTTTAGATGGTCCTCCCAAGTTTTTGAGTAAACTAGAATATCATCCAAATACACCAACATTATTTGAAATAGAAAGTCACTCATAGCACTCTGCATTACTCGCTGGAATGTAGCAGGTGCATTAGTTAGACCAAACGGCATACGGGTCCACTCGTACAGTCCCAGTGGAGAAATAAATGCAGTTTTATGTTGATCGTTGGGGTGCATGGCCACTTGGTGGTAGCCACTAGCCAAATCCAAGGTAGAAAAAAATCTTGCTCCCCCCAACGCATCAAGACATTCATCAATACGAGGCAAGGGGAATGCATCCCTTCTTGTGATATTGTTCAATTTCCGGTAATCACAACACAGTCTTATCTCCCCTGACTTCTTTTTTACCACTACTATCGGTGCCGCATACGGGCTCGTACTGGTTGTAATAATTCCCTTTTTTAGTAGATCATTCAGGTGTGCTTTCACCGCAGAGTAGTGACTCGGTGGTAATCTTCGGTAGGGTTGCGCCACCGGCTTGTCTTGTAGTAAGGGTATCTGGTGTTTGATTACTTCCGTGTACCCCAAATCACCCTCATACGAGGCAAATATATCACTGTATTTATTCAGCAATTCATTTAGTTTTGGGTCCTCAGTTTCCGGGAATGTATATGATCGGCCATCCTCTTTCTTCACCTCGGCCGTCACATTGACCGACCTAATTGTTACTTCATTACTGCTGGTATTGCTCAGTTCGATGCACTGTGCCGACCTTTGTACCTCGACGTTCTGTGGTACTCCTACCAGAGTATTAGGCGGTATAAAAATTTCCTCATCCAAAACATTTGCCACTAGTCCTTGAACTAGTCCATTTTCCGCTGATGTGTATGTCCGCAGTAACACGACGCCTGCCCTCAGTGCGGCGCCACATGGTTCTATCATCACATCACCATTCACGCTTCTATCACCAATTTGTAATGTGATTGCCTTGACCGTGTTTGCCGGGACTGCTGTCCTTCCTCTGGTCTTGGCAAACCTGGCCAACTTGGATCCCCGACCTGGTGTGGTCGATCCGACAATATTTGTAAGAAATTCTGGCAACTGGCCAAGAATATTCATGCCCAACAGGCAAGGTATATTTGACACATTTGTCTCTAGGTTGTGTTTCGTCACGAACACCCCAACCTGCTTCAACCTATTTCCTGCCACCACGACATCCGCCAGAAAATAACCACAGTATGGAATGGTTAGTCCATTAGCTGCCGTCAGGCGCATGCATGTGTCAGACCTCAACCTATGGTCTTTTCCTTTCATCCATTTGGTGTAAAAATTTTCCGTGATTGTCGTCACCTGGGAGCCTGTATCCACAATTGCCTTCACCGCGATGTCCCCAATCGTAATCACCATTTCGGGACAGACTCCCATCATTTTGCTTCTTGGGCCATACCCTCGCCCCTCTGTAGCCTGGCCCTGCCTTACAGAGGACGACCGTTTCCCTGGCAGTACCGTGCCATATGTCCGGGTTGTGAACAAGACAAACAAATTGGTCGACCGTCGGCCGTCCATTGGAGTGATGGCTTGGCCGGACGCGGCCGTCCAACCCGTCCCTGTTTTGTCCCGTTCTTTTCCCGATTCTCAGCCGTTGACCTGCTTTCTAACCTCTCCAAACGTTGGTCAACCTTATCTAGGTGGGCCAACAGTTGAGCCATCATGGTCTCCATCGTGTCGGCCCCTGTGGGTGGGGATTGTCTCTGTTCAGGCACCGAGACTTTGTCCACCGAACAGTTCGATTGGTCCTCATCCTCGGACCTGCGGATCGCTGAGTTCCTGACCTGAAGGAAGGTCAACTGCGGTTCTTTGTGGACCTCCTCTTTCAACTCTCTTCTTAGGATCGGGGTTGCCAGCCCCTCAATGAAATGGTCCCTCAGTAGGCGTACATCAATGTCCGGTGTTTTGACCTTTACCGAATCAAAGGCACTGTTCATCCGGTGTGAGTACTCCATCACACTCTCCGCCAAACTCTGCCTCAAGCCTACGAACCCTGCTAGCAGTTGCGATCCCGACCGTCTCTCCCCAAAGGTCTCCATAATCAGATCCAGCACCTTATCCGGATCTGATTGGATGGTTTTATCGTGGCATTTGACCTCTGCCCTAACCGTCTCTCCTATGCTGCCCATCAGCAGTCTTAATCTTTCCTCTGGTGACATGCCTCTCGAGGCCCAGGCCGCTTTGACCTCTTCACTGAACCTGTTGGTTAAAGTGGGATCACCGTCCCCGTAAAATTTGTTAATGTGGGACTCTCTGGGTAGGACCACTATATGGGTCTGCTTCTCGTCCAGGGTAGACATTTTATTCCGTAAGTAAAACAAAAGAGTTCTTTCTTACCGTGTGTATATGAAAAAATTTTCCTCGATTTTCACAGTTCCAGAATGTCCGAATTCACATACACACAAAACACAGTTATGCACAAGGTTGACTATGGGTGCCTAAAACGGCAAGTCTAGTTGAATTCATCCTGCTCGACGACGCCAAATGTGACCTAGGCTAGTTGCATCTTTCCTGTTCGCAACGCCCAATGTGACCTTCCCCGAGTCTATCCTGCCCGACAACGCCAATTGTAACGAGTTGAACCACTCATGCTACACAACATCGACTACAGTAGAAAGACTCGAAGATGCAGGTTCGCTATTGATCCTTTTATTACATGAATCAAGAAATGCTTCAATATAACACAATGAATCAACAGAAATGTTTCACAATAATAGTCTGAATCAACTGACCCCCTAACAGTCCTCACTAGGCTTCATATAACTGAAGCCACATGTCTATTGTCCTTCTTAACACAATATAACCAACTTGAGTATGTCACACAGACTGACTGATCTAAAGCGAGCGATGAAGCTGGAAGAGCGGTAAGAGCCGTAAGAGAGAGAACGAGTTCAGTCGTCCCCTCCTATTTATGCCTTGTATCCGTACTCGTCTGCATACTTGTATTCCTCCGTAATCGATACTTGTACTCGATGTCTCCGACCACCAGTTACGCAGTTCTAGCGTACAGTCCGTGAAATAACATCTGCATCCTATCAATCAAAGTTGACAGGCCTTCTGACTCTCTTCGTACCGTTTCCCAAAATAGCACGCGTTGGCTTTGAGATTGTTATCAGTCCGCTCCAATAAGCCACCTGCTATGTTGCGTCAGACTGTAATACTGCGTCTCGGCTTATCGTTCGTTATCAGATTTGTAACTAGTGGCTAGGCCTACCCTAGTCACATATATATATATATACATATATATATATATATATATATATATATATATATAATGTGTGTGTATATATAAAGGGTCATTTCATTTAAAGTAATGATTAATTAGACTTGATTTGTATTTTAAAAGCAAAATAAATCCCGACAAAGAGGGGAGAAGGGGGGAGGGAACCATAGAGTGAACTTGTTAACTTTAGAGAAAACATTGTTACATTCAGCTGTATAAATAACCGACTACAAATAAACATACTTACACCGGGTGACACCCGACCTAGCAACGCCACTGCATAGATGAAAGATAAATAAAGAGAAAAAAAAACGTTTATTCGACTGGGAGTTTTATGTAACCAAGCTAAACATCCGTAGCTATCAGACTGGTTGGTTTAGTACAAATGTATGCAAATATAAACAGATCACGTGATACTGACGTGGATTTAATACCCCTGTGGGACAAGCTTGGCTGACATTGTATCCAAGAACAAGTATCACAGTCTAGTGAATGTTCTTTACTAGATTGTTTTCATAGGGTCATGTCAGGGACCTAACAACGTCACTGACCTAACGAACAGGGAACAATTTCATTGACCTAACGAACAGAGAACAATGTCATATGACCTAACGAACAGAGAACAATGTCATATGACCTAACGAACAGGGAACAATGTCATATGACCTAACGAACAGGGAATAATGTCACTGACCTAACGAACAGGGAACAATGTCACTGATCTAACGAACAAGGAACAATTTCACTGACCTAACGAACAGGGAACAATGTCACTGAACTTATACTCACTGACTAAGTTACAGGCCTGTTCATCTGCTAATTAATTACATGTAAAGTTATCTCGACTAAAAATCCTAGATATTTGTCCATAATTTTTCTAACAGATTTCTCTTTTGGCGGATAGTTAACAATTTAACTATTAATCAGGGTCAGTGACCTATAGGTCAAAAGTGACATTCGTAGATGTACATTACCCACCCCCGCTCCCATACACCACCCCCACACCACCCACACACCCCCACACCAATCGTCAGTGAGTGTGTGGGGATATCAGACGTCAAAAAAAATCATCCGACAAAACATGATTTACTCAACAAATAATCGACACTGGTTAATTAAATTAAAACCTAATTAGCCGCGAGACAGATGCCACACTCGTGCCTAAGATACTCTCTCGCGTCACTGACTCTCGCGCACGACTGACTCGCCAACTGACTCTTCTATAGAGCTGAAATAATTTGATCCACGAACTTTATCAATGAAACCCGCCACAAAGACCGGAAGACTTAGAATTGGCTGATGCTAGAACCTTACTATCACACACACACTCCAAGACACGCTGGAGAAAGTTAGAATTGGCTGATGCTAGAACCTTACTATCACACACACACACACACACACACACACACACACTCCAAGACACACTGGAGAAAGTTAGAATTGGCTGATGATAGAACCTTACTATCCAACACACACACACACACACACAGAGACTCCAAGACAAGCTGGAGAAAGTTAGAATTGGCTGATGCTAGAACCTTACTATCACACACACACTCCAAGACACGCTGGAGAAAGTTCCAGGTTGGAGCGAGACTGGAAAACAAGTGGGGCTTAAAATAAACCACCAAAAATATTTTAAAATTAATCACAAACAAGATTGAAATGTAAAATTAAAATTAGTGGCAGGAGACAGTGGAGAGTGGAAATCTTCTACGGAGGCACGAAAAAATAATGATGATAATGATGATGACATATTTTTGTCACTACAGCAAACTTCTGTAGAAACAATTTAAGAGTTTAAACTTCATTAAAAAATATACTTTAACGATATCTAAGTTGATGTTACACCTCGGTCTACAACCCTCTTAAAATTTCAAATTTTTTTTCAAAAGAACGAATTCTTTCTAATCTACTAATTTAGATCGGTCAGCAATGAGTTTCGTGACCAATGTCTATTACACTAAACAAAAACAGTCTTTTTAACGGAAATAACAGCTGAAAAAATGCAATCTCTAAGATTAATTATTTTTGTTAAAATCCAGAAGTGTGACAACCTAACAGGGGACACAACCTTGTGACAACATTATAGGAGAGACAACTCAAACCCCCGCCCACCAAGTAAAGCTGGTGTGGTGGAGAAACACCTTCACTGAAGAACTAACTTGAAGCCATGAAACAACATAGATCTAACCACTGATCGCAAGAACTAGAAACCAGTGGCGTAGCCAGGATCGTCTCAATGGGGGGGGGGGGGGGGGGGTTCCAATTTTCACCCGGGGACAAGCTTTCGATTTGCACCCCCCGCCCCCCCCCCCAGACTTTTGATTTGCACCCCCCCCCCTCAAACTTTCGATTTACACCACCCCTCAAACTTTCGATTTGCACCCCCCCCCCTCAAACTTTCGATTAGCACCCCCCCCCCCCTTATCTATCTATATATATAATTCTCTTCTGGGATCAGTTAGAAAACAAGCTGCAAGCGCGCCTTTGCAGTCCCCTCTCTTCCTCTCTATCACTATCACTACCACCCCCACCCCACCCCCACATGATCTGGTGAGCGGTGTTCACTCTGTTTACATTTTACAATAACAGAGACGGGTTTGGTGACGGCTATTAGGGGCAGATAATTTAGTTTGAAACTATTTTAAACTTAGAGGAGGTAACTAAGAGGAGGCTGCTTTCACGTGGGGGGGGGGGAGGGTAGTGTTTTTAAGCAAATATTTTCAATGGCAGCATTGGTACTGTCGAATTCACAAATTATAAATTACTGAAAAGTAGAAAAAAAACAACTAAATAGCGGCGTATGATACGCAGCGGGTCGGCTCGTATATATAATTCTCTTCTGGGAGCCGTTAGAAAACAAGCTGCAAGCGCCTCCTTGCAGTCCCCTCTCTTCCTCTTTCTCTCTATCACTATCACTACCACCCCCACCCCACTCCCACATTGTCTGGTGAGTTGTGGTCACGCTAAATGTTTACAAAGCTAAATGTTTACAAATCGTAGAGCCATAGAGCCGGGTTTCTATTAGGGGCAGATAATTTAGTTCAATATTAAACTTACAGGAGGTAACTAAGAAATAACTAAGAGAATGCTGCTTTCACGGGGGGGGGGGGGGGGGGGTAGGGTCGGGGTTAGGGGAAAGGGGGGGGGTTAGTGTTTTAAAGCAAATATTTTCCGTGGCAGCATTGGTACTGTCGAATTCACAAATTATGAATTACTGAAAAGTAGAAAATAAAACAACTAAATAGCGGCGTATGATACGCTGCGGGTCGGCTCGTACTTTATATGAAACAACAGATTCTAGATCTAACCGCCGATCGCAAGTACGTGCAGGTACTGTAGCACATAACAAAACGCTTGTGTTAAACTGACGGCTTTAGCATTAATAAACGCAGGCTTACCGTATTAAAACATTGCGTATACACCGAGCTAAGTGCCAATTAGTGGGATTAGACCAGGGCACTTTTGTGAGCTGCTTCCTTTAATCTAGGCCTAAACGGCTTTACTGGCATATTCGTCCTTCTCGCTGTAGGCTGAACCAGTGGCGTAACAAGGGGTTGTGCACTTTGTACATACAACAGAAAGTGGGGCGATCCATACCTCATCTAGTCTTAAACTTTTCCATAGGTCGTTGATCCCCATACTATAAACTAATTTTAGGACCACTTCTGCTTCTCTTGTAATGTCTGCATTAGCAATATAACAATGTCTGCCATAGCAATATAACAATGTCTGCCTTAGCAATATAACGATGTCTGTCTTAACGTGGTAGTACAGTCTGTTTTGTCTTCGTGTGAATGTAATGTCTGTCTAAATGTGAATGTAATGTCTGTCTAAATGTGAATGTAATGCCTGTCTAAATGTGAATGTAATGTCTGTCTAAATGTGAATGTAATGCCTGTCTAAATGTGAATGTAATGTCTGTCTAAATGTGAATGTAATGTCTGTCTAAATGTGAATGTAATGTCTGTCTAAATGTGATTTGAATATCTGTCTAAATGGGATTTGAATATCTGTCTAAATGTGATTTGAATGTCTGTCTAAATGTGATTTGAATGTCTGTCTAAATGTGATTTGAATGTCTGTCTAAATGTGATTTTAATGTCTGTCTAAATGTTATTTGAATGTCTGTCTAGATGTGATTTGAATGTCTGTTTAAATGTGATTTGAATGTCTGTCTAAATGTGATTTGAATGTCTGTCTAGATGTGATTTGAATGTCTGTTTAAATGTGATTTGAATGTCTGTCTAAATGTGATTTGAATGTCTGTCTAGATGTGATTTGAATGTCTGTTTAAATGTGATTTGAATGTCTGTCTAAATGTGATTTGAATGTCTGTCTAGATGTGATTTGAATGTCTGTTTAAATGTGATTTGAATGTCTGTCTAAATGTGATTTGAATGTCTGTCTAGATGTGATTTGAATGTCTGTTTAAATGTGATTTGAATGTCTGTCTAGATGTGATTTGAATGTCTGTCTGAATATGACCACAATTTCTGCCCTATGTACTGTCTTACCTCAATTATTTTATTCTTACAAAATATTAAACGTAAAACACACCCTCATAAAATCTCCCCCCCCCCCCTTGCCCTATGTGTAATTACCCAATAAGACACCTGTCTTGACATTGTGCACATATTTGTATCTACCTGGAACCGTTGGGTACCTAGAGAGGAAACACCACAGTTAAAATCTAACGACAAATCTCGGCTTAAGCGTTTTACGCCTCGGGGTGAATGACCGCTGACAACTCTCGAATGGATTAAAATTTTAAAATATGTCAGTTTTCATCTTTACAAAATCAGCCAATGGTTGGCTAGCTGCATTAAAATAAAAATTTGAAACATTGATTTTTTTTTTTGGGAATGGGGTCTACTTATGAAAACTAACGGTGACAACAAATTTTAATCGGTGACTTTACATTATGATCAGTATTTTAAATGTCATATAAAAAATGGATATATATATATATATATATATATATATATATATATATATATATATATATATATATATATATATATAATTTATATATATAAACTTATATATATATATACATAAACTTATATATATATATAAACTTATATATATATATATATATATATATATATATATATATATATATATATATATATATATATATATATATATATATATATAAACTTGTCTGAAATATATATGTTTAAAAATGTCAACAAACACCTTAAAAAATTCAGCGGCAGAGACAAATTTAACAGACACTCGCATCTAAAAATAAAATTATAAACCTAGGCTAGACTAAACAAATTTTGTTGAGCCGACAACTGAAGAGTTTAATTAAATATTTACTGATAGAAAATAATAACCAAGATAAGGTGTTGTTTATTTCTGTGTTGTTGTTGTGTTTTTTTTTACAGCCGTTTTGGTTTTTTAAAATAAACGTTAAGTTTTGTCTTAAAATGTATTAGATCTAAATGCCAACCAAATATTTTGAATTTTAAATATATCTTTAAATCTATTTTGTTAGAAGCGTTAAACCAAATAATTCATAAATAAAATGGCGTATCTTTCTCTTAGAATTTTTTTTAAATCTGTATTTTAGGCGTGTGCGATCTGGTATCTGGCAAGCCGTGACGTCACATATCCGGCTGCGCTCTCGACAAATATTGGACGTCGACCGAGTTGATTTCATTCAAATTCAAATTTCCTCGGCTCAGTTAGTTTACAGTGAAACAATGGCGCCTAACGAGTCTCATTTGAAACTGATTATTTTTCTCCTGGGGGCTTCTCGCTTTAAAATAGACACTTTTTTAACTTGTCATAATCAGCAGTGGGGGGGGGGGGGGGTGAAGAACAGAGGAAGAAAATTATGGATTAAACTGGTGCCTTTTTTAAGGAATTCAGTTAAAACTGAGTTATTTAAAATAAATAAATAAACTCGCTCAGAAATGATTTCACACATACTTCGGGAGTCGGGGATGGGTTCTATTGTTAGTGACGTAAGGAATGTTACCGGCTTAAAAAATGTGACCAGCACATAATTTGTGTGATGAAAATAAACATGGGCTAACATTTTATGTTGTTTTTTTTTAGAGATCCAGGGGTAAACATGCAGTATGTAATTAGTCATTTAAGGATAGGGGGTATTCTGATACAGGGCATGGTGAGATGTGAGTGAGGAGATGTGTTTGGGGTGTATGTGGGGGTTGTAGAGAGCCAGGGGTTTGATGGTGTAAGGAGGCGGGGGGGGGGGCACATGGACACGCCCTTACTAGAGCGTCGTACAACACATAAGATGATCGACCACATACGGGTTACAAAACACAAGACTGAATAAAACAACGGCTCGTTAACTCTAATAAGAGTTTCATCCTATCTACAAAAACACAGATTATTTTTAAATATAACACAAACTAGTGCACGAAACTGAGATACAAATGCTATATAAAAGTACACTAACCTACACTAACGTTGTAGAAGGACTGGACTGAACTGAGGCGATCTCACACGTTCTCACACACCTTACATACACAAATAGGTAAAAACTGGAATTTGATTCCGTGACTGATACAACTTACAGCACGAGGATTGAACAGGGACAGGGTACAAGCAAACAACATTCACCCCCATTCACCCCCCGGGAGCGGGGAATAATTAATAATCTTTATTCTCTACCCAACATAGACTTTTTGCACCGAATTATGACACTTATTTAAAAAAAAAATTAAATAATCGAAAAGTCAAGCTTTGCGCGATAAAACAGATGAAAATAAAAAGGAAAGATTTAAAAAATAAACTGCAAGGTAGAGTACTCCCAAAAATGATGAATTTCCTATTAAGGTTCTGAGATTATATTAAGCTTATACCAACCAGCTTTGTAAATAAATACAGTAGTACTTGTTGCACGAGTTTAAGGGGCCCACTATCCTGTTTACCACAAGAAAAATCTAAAGTTAGTAGTTCGAAAATCATTGAATTATTGAATCCGCTAAAATTAAATTATCTCCCTTGATCGGAGGAATGTATAAAGTTTAAACTAAACACCCAGCTAAGTATCGAAGTTGTGGAAAGAAGAGCTATCTCCCTTTCCTAAAAATAAATACTGCGCGCGCAAATGGACAAGGGCAGTTTATTTATTTATTTTTTTAGATTTATTACCCTTGAAACATATTCATACATAGTTAATAGACTTGAGATTCGGCGATAACTCATCGAATTAGCCGATCGTTGGGGGGCGATCGGGATCTAAAGCCGACATTTACTACTTTACGTGGGTTTCTAATCGGTTTACTAAAAAAAAAAACATCCTTACCATTTACTAAAAAAATTATCCTTACCATTTAATAAAAAAAAAAACCATCCTTACCGTTTTACTAAAAAAATTATCCTTACCATTTTACAAAAAAAACATCATTACTGTTTTACTATAAAAAAAAACATCCTCACCGTTGATGATAATCATCCTCACATAGATAGGTATGTAACTGTAGCGGAAAATGCCCACACTGTTTTACACATATGTGGACGTGTATTTTTCTATTAGTCTCAATTGTGTCACGCGTCTGCCTATATCACTATTATTTATACACAACAGTTTTTAGTAATATAAAGGGGAAAAAGCGATATTTTTCGTATCGTTTATTTTGTGAATTTATTTTAATTTGACTATTCAATAAAGAGTACACGTAGTCCGCCGCCTCCCCCCCCCCCCCCCCCCATCTCGAAAGTTTCAGGTCCCCCCTACCCCATCCAATGGGAGAAAAAAGTCTGAAAGAAACACTGCGTTCTACATTGGTTAACATATTTCGCAAAGCACCAGAGGGCCCAGGTCAAATTTCAATGGACGCCAATAGAGATCCCTAAATTAATTACAATTAATTAGTTATAATTTACATTTTCCAAAATAATGTTTTGAGATGGTTGTTGTTTTACAACACAAAGAACATCATTAATTACATCTTGAGTTATCAGTTAATTCACATGCTGGTTTTTTATGCTGAGCCTATCACGGGAGTATATTACGTATGACTACTCATCAATTAAAACTCTGGAATTATAGCCCTACAGAATCTGCCAATGTCTTTTCTTCTTCCACATCGATCAAACTCATGACCATTCAACGAAATAAAAGCGAAAATATCATTTTACGGCCCCTCAATTTACAACATTCGCGATTCAGTAGGGCATTTCTCATTAATATATATGCAGACCTGCACACAGACACACACACACACACATACATACACACATACACACACACACACACATATATATATATATATATACATATATATATATATATATATATATATATATATATATATACATATATATATATATATATATATATATATATATATATATATATATATATATATATATATATATATATATATGTATATGTATATCTGTGTGTATGGCCTATAAAACGTTTGTCCGTCACCCTAAAAACACTCCCCCATTCTCTCTAACATCCCCCAGCCATTCAAAACGTTTGCAAATAACCTTACACATTTACGTAACTTTTATTATTATTCAGTTTTACTTCATTTAATGCAATGCTTTACATGGATTTTTTTTTGGGGGGGGGGGGTTCAGCGGCTATAGACTCAGCCTAATGAATTAAACATGGCAGTCTTGATTCGATACTCACATAAAGTTGGATCAAATGTTGTGCAAAAATGAATGGCGATTATTTATTACGTTTTGTTTGGGGGAGGTAATGGGGTAAAGTGGGCGTGGAATTTTTTTTTCAAGTTTTGACGTACTAGGACGTGGGGGAGTCTTGACGTAACGGGTCGCTCTGTCTTCAAAAGTGTTTTTAATTTTTAAAAATCTATTGAGAACGAATGATAGAAAAAAATATTTGAATATTGAAGTATTATTTTTCAGATTTTCTGAAGAACAAAAAAGTTTATATATTGAGGTACGATATTTATCATTGAGACAGTGGGGAATCTTGATATAGTTGAGCTAAATCAGAATATCAAATGTCGGAAATCACTTTTTAAAATCTGGCTAATACAACGCGTTATTGTGGTAAGCTAAGCAGAAGCGAGGAATACTTGATTGTTCATCATGCTAAGCTTATTAAGAAAAACTAACTAAACTGCTCTCAACTGTAGTCTGCTTATCCGTATAACAAACAATATACCTTTCTAATTTGAAATATACGCTATTGACTAACAGCAATTACAACATTTTATTGTAGAATAGCAATTGGGGCATGGGTAGCAACCAAACGCCAGTTAGTCAATGAAAGTTCATCATGTAGGTTTATTTTTTTCTTAGACATAAACCCCAGCTCTGCATGAACTTGCTGGTCGAAATGCTATCAACGTCGGCAAAATTTGATGTACGCTACGACTAGCGGCTTCGTCTACAGGGACATTACTTCTGTCCGACTAGCGCCTCCATCTACAGGGACATTACTTCTGTCCGACTAGCGCCTTCATCTACGGGGACATTATATCTGGCCAGGCAAGCATTTCAATGAGCGGCAGGGCGTGCGGTCAGTCGGCTTTGTCCAGCGCAGGGGCTGGACACACGGAGAATGAGAAGCCACATGGGATTGTACTCACACTCAGGTCAATGAAGGGGAGAAGCTTAGAGGGGAATGGCCGTGTTTTGTTCAGATGGCCAGAGATGGTTAGAGGGGAATGGCCGTGTTTTGTTCAGATGGCCAGAGAAGGTAAGGGGAATGGCCGTGTTTTGTTCAGATGGCCAGGGGAGGTTAGAGGGGAATGGCCGTGTTTTGTTCAGATGGCCAGAGATGGTTAGAGGGGAATGGCCGTGTTTTGTTCAGATGGCCAGAGAAGGTTAGAGGGGAATGGCCGTGTTTTGTTCAGATGGCCAGGGAAGGTTAGAGGGGAATGGCCGTGTTTTGTTCAGATGACCAGGGAAGGTTAGAGGGGAATGGCCGTGTTTCGTTCAGATGGCCAGGGGAGGTTAGAGGGGAATGGCCGTGTTTTGTTCAGATGGCCAGGGTAGGTTAGAGGGGAATGGCCGTGTTTCGTTCAGATGGCCAGGGTAGGTTAGAGGGGAATGGCCGTGTTTTGTTCAGATGGCCAGAGAAGGTTAGAGGGGAATGGCCGTGTTTCGTTCAGATGGCCAGAGGAGAGTGTCCACGTTCAGCTGGCGTGATCGTCTTGTCACGTTTAGCCGACATGGTCATCTGAGGTATTGTCCCGTTTAGCCGACGTGGTCGTCTGAACGTGGTCGTCTGAGGTATTGTCACGTTTAGCTGACGTGGTCATCTGAGGTATTGTCACGTTTAGCCGACGTGGTCGTCTGAACGTGGTCGTCTGAGGTATTGTCACGTTTAGCTGACGTGGTCGTCTGAGGTATTGTCACGTTTAGCCGACGTGGTCGTCTAAACGTGGTCGTCTGAGATATTGTCACGTTTAGCTGACGTGGTCATCTGAGGTATTGTCACGTTTAGCCGACGTGGTCGTCTGAACGTGGTCGTCTGAGGTATTGTCACGTTTAGCTGACGTGGTCATCTGCGTGTGTGTTTGTGTGTGTGTGTGTGTGTGTGTGTGAGTGTGTGTGTCTATATAAGCCATTATATGCCTGTAACTAGCCTATAACGGCCTGTGTATATTATATTATTCAATGAGTATACAAGTGCAATTATTTTAGATTTACTTTCATTTAGTGACGGGCCTCCACATTTCAAAATTAACATTATAGCGAGGTCGGGTGTCACCCGGTGCGGCACTAAATGGTGTCACCCAGAGGCGTAGTAGCGACCCTTCCCGGGGACAAACTTTTAAGTTTTCGATTTGCACCCCCCCCTCAAGTTTTTTTCTATATGTTTTGCTATTTTTTGCCTTGGTGTCACCCCCCTAAATGGTGTCACCCGGTACGGTCCGCACCCTCCGCCCCCCCCCCCCCTCGCTACGCCCCTGACATTATACAATATAGCGACCAACGCTTTTTTTTTTACTATACTTTTCTCGCATATATAAATGCTTATTATTATTAAAGAATGTATGTATTTATTATTAATTTGTGAGATTGAATGTTATACTTTACGTTTTTGTTCTAAGTTTGCACAGCACACAGAAAACATTTGACGCACCAGCAAATCACGTTCATTACTGGTGTGCACCAAAACGTCACTGAAAGATCCATTGTTTGTTTGGATGAAGCGACTCCTGGATGATAAAACAAGAATTCTTTTCTAAAACTCGATAAAGTGACTATTGGTTTACAAAATCAATCATGTCTGACCGAAAACGTATCGGACTCATAGGCTCTGGTTGTTGGTGGGTTATTAGTGGTCACTTTTTTTAATTAGTTCAATAATAGATCTAGATCTTGATCTAGATCTAGAATCTACATTTTAGAAACTAGCTAGATTCTAGATCTAGAATTTACTCTACGAATACTATTCTAGACCAAGGGTCATACTCATAGAAAACCACCCCTCCCCGGGATTCAGCAGAGTTTCTTCCAGCCCCCCCCCCCCCCCCAACAAGATGGAATTTATATAGTAAAAATACTTTTACTACTGTCCGCCGAGGGATAGTGTGGTCAGCATTATGGCTTTATGCCCAACCGCCTTTGTTTCCCTTATCCGGATTCGAACTCAAGACTCTCGGGTTAGCAGTCTAGTTCTACCGCTAGTTTTAGGCCACGCCATCCCACACATGATACGTACAGTGCCTAAAAAATCTGCTGGTAGGCTAGGAAGGGTCAAACAATTAAGGAATCCCGAATCTTTAAAATCTATGGAATAAAATTATCAGCATAGCGGATTATTCCCCCCCCCTCTCCCCACAACCCCGCTCTCATGTTTTTCTTTCGAATTAATATCCAAAAGTGAGATATTATGCGCCTAAAGTAATGTTAAGATAAATAGCCAATCAACAATAGATTTTTTTTTATTCTAGAAGGTAAATAGACCTAGCCAGAGGCGTAGCGATGTGGGGGGGGGGGGGGGGCAGGGGGGACATATGTCCCCGGGCGCCGACCTTAGGTGGCGCCAAAATGGGTTGTAAAAGCAAATTAAAATGTCAATTTAGCTGCAGTTTGGGGGGGGGGGGTGCAAATTGAAAATTTGCTCGGGGGGGGGGGGGGGGCAAATTGAAAGTTTGTCCCCGGGCGCCGGGAAGGGTCGCTACGCCTCTGGACCTAGCTGTAGTTCTACGTGTTTGTTGGTAAGCCTATGGAGTAGTCAATAAATTTAGGTTTAAAAATTCGGACATATTTTAAATAATTAAAACTTTTGATTAGAGTCAACTGTGTTACCTGTAACATCAAAATAGCAGCTGGAAATATAATCAATATTATTGGCAGTTTTAACGGTCGCTTCTACCCTAAACTAAACTGTTTATCTTCTCACACTTTCTTACTTGGAAAACGTTCAAATAAACTTTTTACACTCATTTTTTTAAGATAAGCTAGGGGACATAATCACGGTATCTTTTATTATAAAGATTGTCATAAGTTACAACCCCTTTTTGTAAATCTTTGTTTTACGAAAATTGCATGATTTTAGTTTATTTAAAATGTATGTGTAGTAAATAATATACGCTAGTCTTGGATTACAATGTCAATGTTAAATTAAGATTTAATTGATTAATGAATATAAAAGTACGGAAACGAGTGTGAAGGCAGTTGTTGAAGGTCAAGGTCAATGTTGGGGATCCAGAAATAGGGCAGACAACACAGACCTATGTTGAAGGCTTTAAAAGTATTTTAAATATTTAGATCTATCAGTTCAGTTGTTAATTTTTTACTGCAAAATGTCAGAAGTTAAAAAGCGTGTCTGTATAATTGGTTCTGGTAACTGGTAAGTTCATTAAGACTTTTTGAAGTTAATAAGCGAAGGTCCTTGGAAACCTATTATTACTAGATCTATTAATTATAAATAATTAATTAAAGTAGAGTATGCCTACCTATAGATTTAGATCTACCTACAGTGAAACAGTCGACAGCAGTAGTTCACTGGTTAAGCTAGGCTGGTAGATCTAGATCTAGAGTCTAGATTTGGATTATTTAGTTAGTATAGTAAATAGTAGTTAGATCTAGATTCTAGTAGACTATTATTATTCTAGATTTCATAGATTAGCTCAAAGACCAACAGTAAAGGTTAAAAAAAACATGAATTTTGCTTGCCCTTGTTGCAGTAATCAAATTTAAATGGCAAAGGCTATTCCCACCCCACTGATAGCCGACCACACAACAGGGCCCTAGCACCAGATGACAGATGCTAAATAAATAATAGAGTAAAGTGGCGTCTGCGGACAGACATAGCAAAAAAAACGGAAGTGCCGATTTCCATTGAGCGCCATTCAGTAACCGCTTCACATAGAAACAAACCGAAAGTACCGCCTCACTCCGCATTCTTTCTAGTTTAATGACGTCTGATTCATTTTGTATTCATACGCATAGCATTGAATGTATTAACATTTTCAGTGGTGAGACTCTGTGCGGACAGTAAGTGCACTTTTTTTTTACATTTTATTTTCTGTGCGCACACTTGCTCCTTATGCGGACAAGGCATATTTTGTTCATTTTATTTCTATTTAAATGATTGAAATAGACACGTTTGATGATCAAAAATATTTTTAAAACCTAAAAACATTACTAAAAACTTATAGATCTAGATTTAGACTTAAATTTATTTATAAATCTGGAGTATCAAGATTAGTTCAAAGCTCCTTTTTACTTAAAGTGTAAGAAATATATTCTACTCTGATTTTTCATTAGTGTCCGCAAAAGGTTAACCCTCAAAAAAGATGCGGACACCCCAATTTTTCCTCTAAGATGGCTTAAACAACCTTAACTATGATATTTATAGCTTTCTATATATATATATAAGCTATTTATAGTTAACCCAGTTAACTAAGCTATGATTGGTTCGATTTATTCCTCTAATCCGGAGACTAGTGCTCTTCATCCGGGTGAGGTTCCCTTTCATAAAACGTCATACATCGCAACTTTGAAAAATTCCAATTAATCTCCCTATTGAGTGAAATAGAAGAAATGGACTCAGATGTGTTTAAAAATGGACATGCTTTGTGTTGTTTGCATTAGTTTCCTATAAAACATTCATACAATTATTGTTTAAGCGAAAAACAGCAAGGTGTCCGCACAGAGGCAACTGTCCGCATACGCCACTTTACTCTAGTAAATATTAAAATATGACTCATAATGACTGGGAATAATATCTTACAATAATAAAAGTATTTATTGTGACTGGGGAGTGAGGTATAGATTAAGAGAGCAGTGCTATTTTTTTTCGAAGTGTCTACTCGGAATAAGATTTTTCGGCAAAAGATAGTTCTGCGCATGCGCAGTGACCTAGGGTTAGGGCTAGAATGAGGGTTAGGGGTAGGATTAGGGATAGGATTAGGGCTAGGGTTAGGGATAGGATTAGGGATAGGGTTAAGGATAGGATTAGGGTTGGTATTAGGGTTCTGCGGTTGTAAACACACGCATGCGCAGTACCATCGAAAACATCGCCGCTAAGTTGTAGTTTCTCTCCATTGCGCATGCGTATTGCATGCGTATCTTATTCCGACTAGAATCGGCCATTTTTTTTATTGTGTTATATTTTTAATCTTTTATTTAAAAAATATGATTGTTAAAGTAAAGTTTAGTTTAGCTTTTCTTTTAGGCTCATATCAGACATAGATCTAGATCTATCTGATCTGCTACAGGCTACGACCGGCTACGTGGGTCATAGATGATCAATTATACACTCTAAATCTATACTAGACTATTAGACTAAAATTAGATCAAGTAATTTTAAAATAAATGATACTAATTAAGCATCAGTTTAGTTGGCTGTTCACATTGCTTGTTATTCAACTATCAATTACCATTAAAAATTAACAGAATAAATATCAGGTGAAATAGAATGTCTTTTTCATCAGTTTCCATCACACTTTTGTGTTTTTTCTTTTCTCTAAGCAAAAATCTAGGGGACAGATTTTTTTTTTTTAATGCCTTTATACCAACAATTACGTCACAAATGAAAAAACAATTAACAAAAGTAACCCTTCCATGAGTAACTGGTAATTAATATATTTTGATAATAAGAGGCATAGCAATAAGGCATCTGATGGGTTTGAACCAGCACCTTCCGGCACGACAGCCACTCCCCAAGTCCGCCTGACCACTCATCTTCATCTTTAGGGTATTTTTAACATTAAACCTAGCAAAAATTGCTGGTAAGGCAATAATACTATTCCTGCCCCCCACCTGTTTTTAACCCTCCATAAAACTTTTTTGTAGGTAACATAGATGACTTCTTAGATCTCAGCGCAACAAAATAGCATGTTATCATTATGTCATATAAATGACCATCATGGTCCAGCAGGGAGGAAATCACAGAGGAATCAGTAGCCCTCCCTTAAACATTCCTCACCTCCTTTAAACCATTACGTTATCACCATGAAACTTCTGATCCCTTTGTAGATAACATAGATGGCTGTTCTTAGATCTCAACCACCCCTTTTTTTACATCAAAAAATCTAAACTCAGAACAGCTACATGCTATGCCTTCTAATAGGCCTACTTTAAACTACAAGACTGTAGGCCCTACGTAGACATACAATTGGACTGGGTGCAATGGGGTCTAGTGAAAGCATAAACTAGTGTTTGGGTTAGGAAGTAATGAGTTTTATTGTGTAGTTAGTCTAAACTAGGATATGCCTCATGCCTTGGCTCCACATGCCCCAAATGCTGAGATTTGGGTATGGCTATGAATACTAAATTGAACCAATTTAAACTAAATTTGTAATGCCCTTTGTTATTATTTTTTTATGTGTAAGATGTGTTTGTATAATGCAATATTTTCAATTCTAAAAAATGCTTGGATTAGTAGAAATCTTTTAAAATACACAGGTGCTAAAAAGTACCCATTATGAATTCATTATGAAAGATTTTGAGGCTTAGAATAAAGTAAATAATTTCCGATTTTGCAGTTAATATGAAATGACAAAAAATATGCATTCATTGAAATGTATCAAATGTATTGTAGTGTCTATAAATAATAGCACAATTATGTATTATTCCTTTTTTTTTTTTGACTAGCACTATGCTATCATTTAAGTATGATTAAAGTACTCGTATATATAATTCTATGTAAATTTGAAGACCCTGTGTTTCAACTTTTTAAATTTTGTTTTTTTAAATGCTGATAATATTTTTTCTTATCTTAAGGGGCTCTGCCATTGCCAAAATTGTTGGATCAAATGTTGCAGCCAATGAGAATTTGTTTGAGCCTGAAATCTTGATGTATGTGTATGAAGAGATTGTCAATGGACAGAAACTCACTGACATAATCAACACAGAGCATGAGAATGTCAAATACTTGCCTGATATCAAACTTCCAACCAATGTGGTAAGCATCAGTCCTTCGTATTCAATTTTTTTTTCTGTTCTAGAGAGATCTCTGGCTGGTAGTTCCGTAGTGTTTGTCAGATACCAAGTATTGTTGGCTTGGGGCAGCCACACATTTAGGGAGAAAAAAAAATTCCATATCAAAACATCTAACCAATGCTCATTGCAGATTATTCTTGGATAGACAGAATGAAAAGCAGGCTTAAGTGTGAGTCTTTGCAGCAAATGGCACATAACATGTTAACATGCAATACCTGATTGTGTTGAAGGAAATCATTATTAGTACTCATAAGAAGCAGTGGTCTACACATAGCTGTTAAGTGCAAGATCAAAACATAGTGTCTTTCCTACTATACTGTTCATGTTCCTGATCTTTGATATTTTATAAACTCAAATACAAGATTTAACTACTAAATTTACAAATTCCCAACATCTGTTGACTGTTTGTTCTGGCATTTTGAATACCAAACAAAAATAATAGTTTTCCATGATTTATTTGTCTCACTCAGTTTATTTTTTACTCTGCTGGTTTTTTTTTATTTTGCCACTGCATGTAAGTAAGTTATAAATAGCTTAAGAGATGAAAGGTCAAGATTATTGAATCGTTTGAAGATCATTTTGATGTTACAATCAAACAGATTGCTATCCCTGATGTGGTCAGAGCTTGTACCAATGCAGACATTCTTATCTTTGTGCTACCTCATCAATTTGTGAGAGATACTTGCCTGAAGATGAGAGATTTTATCAAACCTAATGCTCTAGGAGTTTCACTCATCAAAGTAATTACTCCTTTTAAAAATTGTAATATGTAAATAAATAAATTTGTGGTCTTATTTAATTTTTTTTTTTAAGATTTTGGTTTCCAGATAAAAAATAATAATTCTTGCCTTTAACACAGGGATTCATTCTGTCAGAAACAGAAGGGATTCAGCTAGTCTCAAAGGTCATAAGCGAAACTTTGGGAATTGAAACTGCTGTCCTAATGGGTGCCAATTTGGCAACTGAAGTTGCCAGTGAAATGTTTTGTGAAACAACGATTGGTGAGAGATTTTTACTGTTTTGCAGAAATTAAACTAGAAAGTGTTGTAAATAAAAGAATCTGCTTTTACTCTTACTATAATTATTTTAGATTTTTACTGTTATGTATTGTTGACAGCACATAAAATGACAGAATTTATTTTCAAATTTTTTATTAGCTTGTGGGAATGAAAGCTACAAATCTGTGTTGAATTCATTGTTTGAGACGCCATATTTTCGCTGTAAAATTATCAGAAATGTAGCAGGAGTTGAGTCTTGTGGAGCTTTGAAGGTAAACAGATCAAAATTTATCAACCAGAAAATGCTACACTTTGTTTACGTTTTCAAGAGACTATTCTTTATTAAAATTAAAGGCCTATAGCATATTAAATATATTAATCAATACATTTTATGCTTTAAATTCCTCTTTTTTTTGGGCAGAATGTAGTAGGTATTGGTGCTGGTATTGTTGATGGGTTAGGCTACGGAGACAACACTAAAGCTGCTGTTATCAGACTGGGCTTGATGGAGATGATGAAATTTACTAAAGTTTTTCTTGGAAGTAAGCCTCTACTCATTTTGTCCCTTCCTGCCTGACTTACTTTTTGTTCTCTATTCCTCAGCCCTACATATCACTATTACAATCAGTGGCTTCCTGACTAGATATTATTTTGCCATGTGCACAAATCTTATGCGATGAGAAAAAAATATTAACATCTAGAGTTAAAGCAGTCCTGTTCAGTTTATTATTATCAAACTTATTATCAAACCAATTTACATCTTATTAAACTTGTGATTTTATTTACTCTGCCTAACCTAATAAACTTCATTTGCATCAACCTATCTCAACCATAATGACATGACTAGGCCGTAGAGATTAACTAAAACATTTGTCCTTTTTTTTATAATGTACAAAAGAGAAAGAAAGTTTGGCTATTCCTCTTTCAAATAAACATTATGTGCAGTAAAAGTCAAATACTTTTGTATTCGCAAACAGTACTCCTGTTTGATGGAAACTCTTTCTGCTGGGCATGAGGGAATTGTTTTAGAAAGTAACATTGTACATGACGGCATGAGGGAACAGTTTTAGAAAGTAACATGGGCATGAGGGAAGGGAAATGGAAAAATAATAAAGTATGCACTCAGTGCTGTAAAGGTATGGCGTGGTCTAGCGGTAGAGAGCTGGACTGCTAGCCCGTAAGTCTCGAGTTCGAATCAAGTCAGTAGATCGTCCCTGAGTCCACCCAACTCTGATGGGTACCTAACTCATGTTAGGGAAAGTAAAGGCGGCTGGGCATAGTGCTGACCACACTATCTCTTCATATGCTGAGGTAACAGAAACAAGTGAACTCTACTTCACTTGCCCTATAGACCGTCAGGTTTGAAAGGGAAATTTACCTTTTACCCAGTGCGGTAAGGGCTACTGGCATTGGTTTAAAAATTGTTTTTCATGTCAAATGTAGGCCTACAAGAGTGGGAGACTGTATGTCTACTTTTTTTTCTGTGTACAGCTGGTATTACTGTATACTTTTATTTTGACATCAGCCGATGACAAATCAGTTTTCTTTGAGAGTTGTGGTATCGCTGACTTAGTTGCTACCTGCCATGGTGGCAGAAATCGTCTGCTGGGAGAAGCAGTTGTCAAATCAATGAAGGTGGGGAATTACTTTTTTAATTGAAATTAATGATTAAAAATAACACACTTACTAAATATTTAAAGATCTCTTATAAGAATCCAAGATTGGTGGCTTACAATAACAGTTTGTTCGTGAAAATGCTAACATTACATTTTTTGTATTCTGAAATTTGGTGCATATTTTAGCCTCTCTATTTAAAAAATTATATTCACTTCTATAACTCTTGATTCCAGAAACGTGGAATGGCTGGCGTGGTAATAATCTGAGAATTTGTTCATTCATGGTTTTACATTCATGTTAATTCATTTGATATTCATGTTTACTTTTAATTTTATGGGCTGATTCTTTTGCCCCATCAAGAGCTAAAATGTGTTTCTTTTGGTGCTATAATAATGTAAACATTACATCTTAATTTGTTCTGTTTAAATAGTTTATTTACAGAACATAACATTATCTTACAGTACAGTTGCTCTGAAATGTTTCACTTCATTGAATCAATATACTGCTCTGTGTTGTTTATGTTTTATGTGACATTTACGTAAATGGAATTTAATTTTAGAAAGCATTATTAAAAACTATTTTATTTTTAAATTTATTAGGATATTCGACTTTTGGAGAAAGAAATTTTGAGAGGACAAAGTTTTCAAGGTCCACTGATCGCCAAAGAAATTTATGGTTACTTGAAAGAAATCAATATGTTAGATCAGTAAGTGAGACTTTGTTATTATCAGTATCAGAGGGTTTGGTATCTTTCTTGGCTCTTTCAGTGTTGTTGATCAATACTGAACTTTCCAATTCTTTACACACAAAAATGAAACTGTCCTATTCTGTTGAAAGTAATGTTAACCATCATATTCTGCAAATTTTGATTGATCAAACTGAAGTATTTATTAACAATTATTTTCATAATAAATATTATGTTTATCTTGTACTTGACTTGATACTTTAAAACCCCCTGAGGAGCAAAGAGCTGCAGCTGCAACTCTCTACCATACTTTTAGACAGCTCACTTTAGCTGAATCCATGTAAGCCCAGCAGTGCTTGCTTCTCCTTCCACTGTTCTTCTTCAGTATTCATTTGGTCAGCCTACTGTTTTTCCCTTGTGTGTTCTAGTCCAACACCTGCAATGTTAACCTCTTAACTCCATTTACAGGCTTTAATATTTCTGTCAAATAGGCTGTTGCTTTGTGGTATGCCATTGGATTTCGTTGGTTATTTTGTCTAGAATCTTATCTTAGAATTTGTTGTAGACATCTGTTAACAATTATTTTCTGTTGGTATTTGACCTGATAACCTCCCAGATCTCTGAACCTTAACATTTGTTTAGAAGATTCTTATTTTGCTCTGAAATGACAAGGATGTGCAACTCCATATCTGACCTTCTTGAAATGGCTTTTTATGTCCTTGTCTGCTCCCCAATCCTTGTTTATCTCCCTTCCCAAACATGTGATTTTGTTTGTCTTTTGTATGTTCTCTCCTTTTAGCTAAATGGATAGGTCCTAGTTGTTATTCATTCTGATGACATTTGTTTTATTTCTATTGATTTTGAGTCCTACTTTGGATTTTTCTTATAGTCTATTCAGTTTGGTTTTGGGCTTGTTGTTTGTGAGATAGTAATGTTTATCTTGTATATAAAGAAATATCCTAATAAAAGTTTTAAAGCTTTCTATGTTTATCTTGCAGAAAATTGTTAACTGCTTTACAAGATTTATTAGGACCTTTTATGTTTGAGTGTAACACATTTACAAAATGTATGCATATTTTATTTTACCATCTGGTACCTTGGTAACAGTTAGTAAAATAACATACAACGTATGTGGTTTAACTGACCATTGTTTGAACCTTGCCAGGTTTCCATTGTTTGTAGCAGTACACAGGATCTGCACACGGGAGGTTGACCCTAGGAACTTTATTGACTGTCTACGAGACCACCCTGAACATATGTAGGCTTTACGTCCATATTTTGTCATGTATGAACCTGCTTTCATGATATTATTGTGATTTCCAATGCTCTCTGTGGCTTGTGACAAGTCTTTGGACTTAACACACATTCATATCATTTCAATACATGCCATGTAGGTATGTTTATATTAGCTCCCCTGTAATGGAGCTTAGCTATTATTCAAAGTAATTGTCAATATAAAGTGTAGTTAGATGATAGAGAAGTATTATGTAATAATGTTATTTTACAGGATTTAAAGTTTCTTACTAAAACTAGTGTTGCCTTATAACAGTTGAGTATTATTTAGTAGTTTATTCAGATACTTATGTTATTAATATAATTTATTACATTTTTTTAGTTGTAGCTCGGTAGAAATGTTTCTTTAAATCCTTGCAAAAGCAACATTATTAAACTTTGATAATCATATAAGGATCTATATGTATATTAAAAATGTGTTTGCAATTGATTAAAAACATAAATGCTTTTTACAAAAGCACTTTTCATATAGTAAAGTTGATATTTTTACAAATTAATATAATTTTTTAAAGCTGTGATTCCTTATCTTTTTTCAAAGTTTTTTTGTCTTTATAACATTACATTTTAAATTAAGGTGATACTCTTCAGGGTAGCTTTATTTATATTCATTATTTTATTTTAAATTACACTCAGTTAGTAATGTGGCCTTCTGTTATAATGTCCTGATACCTATGCAGAGATTATATAACAAGTAGTTTAAAATTACAATTTCTGGAAGGAGAAACACCACATTCTTTTGTTTATACAGCAAACAAAATTTCTTAGTATAACTTAATGTCTATTTAGTAAACTTTTCACCATAATAATTTCATTTTCTAATCTTTGGAAAAAAAAACTAGTTCTGTTAACGCTTAGCTCAAATTAATATTGTGACAAATTTTCTACCCTTGTTTTTTATCAGCTCAGATTATACACATTTAATTTTTTTAATAATTCTGTTGTTTTTTTTTTACTTGTTTTACTAAATAATTGGTATTTTAAGATGCAAGTCTTAAATTAACTTTAACCAGAAATCATAACAATCCAGTATGATCCGATCAATTGGCTAAAGAAGTGATTTTAGAAGAAACACTGATAAGTACTACAATGATTTTTTCTGTAGGTATCCTGAAGTTTTTGCCATCATTTACTTTTTTATATATTTAGTTTGCATTTGAAGTTTATACTGTTGCTGGGTGACAAGTATTATATTTCTTAACCTTTAATATTGGAGATGTAGAAGTATTTTCTAATTGTTTTCTGTTTCTGATGGGGGAAAATCTCACTTTTTCAAAAAACTTTTATTCAGTTGAGCTTTTTAAGACTTTTACTAGCTCTATTCATGAGCAAATCCACTCAACTCAAGTACCTGAAAAGCTGGTTGGGTAGTTACTCCACTCATCTACCCTCTATATTTTAAAGTTGTGAGAAAGGGTTAACTATAATTTTATTTGATGTGTGATTTACTGCTGTATCTTGTAAAACAATTTACATGTAAATAGTCAAGTTCAGAAACCTAAGCTGTAGTAAAGGAATAAAAAGGTTATGAATTATGTTTGTATTGAAATGTAACCTAAATTTTCCTATTGAATGTATCATTGACCTATTGGTATGATTCTTTAGTGTGCTCCTTATTAACCTTTCTCAGCAGATAATCAACATCCTTGCATGTATTTGTCTAGTGCAACAAGAAATTTGTTTTAACTCAGGATTCATTTAGTTGAAAGTAATGTATTTTCAGTACATGAAAATTGGACCTCTGAATGGAACTGCTAGCTAGCATGTAATTTTTTGAAGATTATTCACTGCATTGGTGCATTCCAACTAAATCTAGTACATTTTTTATGTACTGTAAGAGTGAACAAATAAGAATATGCTTAATTATTTTTTACAATTACGATCTTAGTGAATTTTTTTTTGTCATTTCCATCCAGTTTTACACCCTGATTGTTTTATGAATTTCAATAACAATATCAAGCTAACTTACAATGCCTAATTAAGTTAATTAGGTTTAGAATAAGCAGGTACCTGTATACAATTTATCTTGACACTATACAAATTATCTATCTTTAGAATCAATGTCCATTTTTATCTTAAAAAAGCATTGTATGGTTTTCCTATCCTAAATTGTAATGAATAAATTGTTTTGATCTTTGGTTCTATAATACAGGCTTTATTTTGTTTTAATCATAAGCTGGATTTTAAGATTGTCAGGTGTAATGACTTAGCTACCTGACTGCTAAGTAACAAAATCTGCCTCAGGGCAAGCAAATTAATCAGCTGTAATGCTGGTGTAGACAAATCTATACAGCTTATCTTTTGCCACCTTGTGGGAATCCTGTATACCATTTAAAAAACCCCACTAATTTTACTGATTAAAACACTATACAAAGATAATCAGAACAAATCCAGAATAGTTCCATATTTTATTTACAGAAGAAATTTGCAAATGGGCATTTGAAGTTGACTGTGCAGATGAAATGTATTCTTAGAGTGAATAGTTAATCTTCAAGTGATGGTTCATTGTTGCTGAAAATTAAATGACAAGACAACCATACAGAACCTAAATCATGCATTTACTCGCTCAATGACTGCATGGAATAAGGCAAATTGTGAAATGTGAATTTCCAGCTGCAGTAGCATTAACAGTGCCCATACATGGTTGGGCATCAAATACCTGAGTAATTGCACACAATAAGCAATCAAGCACAACTTTCATTAATGTACACATTGTGGCAAACACCCACAAGATGAAGAAGAGGGACACTCAACTCATTCAGTACACCACCCAAAGCAAGTTTTAAAAAGAGACCTAATGGTTTAATAATTACTACAACAGTGAACTAGTTTTTAGCTGATATATACAACATATTAATTACAAAGACACTTCTCTAAAAATTGCAATTTCAAAATAAACATGAAACAATTGCCTGCACATTAGAAACTTAATAGAATGCAGAAGGGAAGCCAAAAATTTTGATGACATGCATAATTTCTTAATTTAAACATTTTACTCAAGTATACTATGAAAAGTAATCATTTGGAATGATAACCCTTAAAATCACATGATCCAAAATCAAGTGAAGGAAACCAACCTTAATACAAATAATTGCATTCAACATATACTGTAGTGTATTTATAATTATATTTATTTAAGCAATTTAGTTTCCAAAGATGAGAACATAAAAAATATAATAAATAGATGCTTGCAATGATGTAAAAATTTCCTTGGCCGGGTAAACAGGAAAGTCCAAACTAGCACATGAAGAAAAACAATTAACTACAAGATCTGTATACACCCAACAGATCAAGTTCTATTTAGGTTTCAATCTTCCTCTCCTTCTTCTTCGTCAGACTCTGTAAAATTTAAATACCAATTAAATTTCTTCACAAAATAATCATGTCAGATGTTAATGGATAACAAGCTTTGAAAATGCTCAAAATATTGCTCAGTCGAGTTTAAAATGATAATCATTTACCAATACTGGAGTAATACGAACGAGACAAATTAATCATCACTGCAACAGAGCATTACTAACAAATTGGGTTAACTTTTAATCAACAGTTTAAAAAATGTGTAAATCTAAAAAATCTCTCACCCTCCTCTGCATTTTGTAGCCACTCGACAAACTTTTTCATCTGTTCCAGGAAGACACTCTTACCCTTGGCACTGTGGCTATCTTTGTACCACTTGAGGATCACATCTTCGCTAATAACTTCATCTAAAAAAAACAATGTAACAGAATCAGTACATTTCAATAACTCAATGTAAAGCAAGAATGAAAAACCATACAAAAGGGGGAAAAACTTACTTTTGTACAGTAGCATGATGATTTTTTGAAAAGATTTTAAGAAGTTCATGTTTTCATAACAGAATTCCTGAACTTTGAGCATCAGGGCAAGTTCAGACTTGCCAGATCTGGCAGTGACCTTAAGTAAAGGACAATATTGACGAAGATGTTTGAGGGCCTGTTCTGCCACTAGGTCTTCTTTTTTGTTCCACTCAACAGCAGCCATTACAGAGTTCCAAATCTGAAAAATAAATAAACCTTTAATTGCTTATCTTGATACTTTATTTGTCTCAGATATAAAGTGAACAGCACACTATTTTACATGACATGATTTACAGAATTATGACAGATTTATAAAAGAACCTACAGAAATGGTTACTTCTGTTTCTGACATTCCCTGTTTCTCAAGCAAATCCGTAACATATTCAATCATCTGGAAGGAAGAAAAAGAACATTTGTAAAAGTTATTAGGTAATATAGAAAAATTTTGTATTGGCATTACACCTAACTTACAGCCACTTGAATGACATAACTTACATCTGGCACTGAGCTTTCATCCTTTATCATATCTGCCAGGTTTTTCTGGGCTTCTTTCTTTGCCTTCGAAGCCATCTGAGCCGTTTGCATGTCTGCGATGGCTCCAAGGCCACGTTCCCGAAAGAAGGAAGCGAAGTTTTCCTGATTCCTCTTGTTTAGGGGGAATATTTCCTAAAGAAGCAAAATAAAGATTACTCTAAGCTTGACAGTATTACCCCTCTAAAATCTAGATTTAAAAGGTGAAATGATTTTACTTACCATAAGCCTAGTGTCTACCTGCTGTTTTTTCAGGGCTGCACAAATGGAATTGATGTCCTTTTCTGCTAACCAAGTTGCAAACATTGTGACAGCAAACTCTTGCGAGATTCCTAAAATGGATAATTATAAACGTTATATTTTCAAAAAGGTACACAAAATTATAAAATTAACTGAACAAAGCCAAAACAATTTTGGAGAAACAATAAGTCCATTTTTAATTTTTTTAAATATGCTCACCACAATGCTCAGTAATAAAAAATGTGTAATCAATTACCAACAATGGCATAATACGAACGAGACAATTGAATCATCACGGCATTTGAGCATTTCAATTACTGTACATTTAAAAGTGTCTACATTGTATTTAAAAATATGCAATGTCATTACCTTCCTTAACAAGATGGTCCTCAAATAAACTGAGCAGGATGCGAGGTGTACATAATGCATTGGCTAAAATAATACCAGTAATCCTAGCCAGTTTCTCTCTCTCTTCAACTGAAAAGCCTTTCTGGAACATTAGGATCTAAGAAAGAAAGTTTTCACATTATAGATGTTATTGTAAGAAAATATTTTTAAATTTTCAAAAAATTTAAGGAGACATTTTTCCTACCTTTTTCAGGTCATCCTCAAATGCTTTTTCCAGATACTTGTACCTTCGGATGAGCTTGTAAAATACCTTTAAGTAAGAATATTTCATTGAACTAGAATTATTAGCACCCAAAATGTTATCCGTGATAAAATAATTGCAATAGGTGTTTAATGTTTTAAAAACATGGGACTAATGATTCATTTTTAAGAAAATAATTTTTTAAATCCTTAATAAAATAAAATAATGCAACCTACATTGTAAAATTTGGTAAGCTGGACAAGATCTCCATCCCACCTGAACACACAAATATCTGACCTGACGGGCTTGCCAGAGTCAACACTCTCAACTATAAAACCTCCTGGGGCTAAAAAATAAATATCATAATCAGATTTTCTCTAAACGAATTTTTAAACGCTTGAAACTATACTGAAATCTACCAATCAATAATAGTTACCAAGAATCCCCCCAGCAAACAAAATATCGAAGAGGACTTCTGCATATCTCCTGTAATTGAGTTTTGATCCTTCTCTGTCCAGATAACGAGAAACCTGGTCTAGATCTCCCCCACATTCACCTAGCCCTGCAATGATGGAATCTCGAAAAGCTGTTGGATCGTACTTTTCTTTTTCATCTGAAAAATATAACCAATGATACTTTTGTGTAAGGAACAACTCTGGCAAAATAAAGGTGGTAAAGTAATAAATCAAAAATGTATTTGAGAATAAAATTGTTATGCCTACCCCTTTTTCGGGTCTTCAGACGGGTGCCTGATAGTGTTGGTTTTTCTGCCTTTTGACTCATATACCTGACAAAATGAGGTTAAAGTTTTACATTAGTGGAATCTGCTGTCTTTTTCAGCTTTAAATTTATAATAAAGGGATAAGTTGTATGCTCAGAAAGTTTAAAATTAAATCATTAACCAAACATGGTATTAATACGAACGAGACAAAAATGATCATCACTGCATACAATAAAAATACTTAACGTTTTGCTCAATGTTACAATTTATGCAGCTTAGTATAAACAAGCTAAGCTATTAGAGTATTAGTCAAATAAGTGACATGTGAGGTGCAAAGGTCACCAAAAATTTTAAGGCATGGCTGTGAGCCCTCAAGTAACTTTTTTTTTACAACTGAAGTTAGTTTACACTTCAGACTCCTGCTTGTGTTTTATTTGTGTCAAAACACCCTTTTTGATACTACTATGACACTGCAAAGCATAGATAAAGATAAGCCTACCCATTACAAATTTAAGACCTAAACAAAAAATTCAGTTTCAAAAGAATTCATGGCACATGGAAAACATGAATAAGTGCACATCTGGAAATAAAATATAGATCTAGATCTATGCCATATTTGTGTTTCTAGCTCTATTCTGGTATACTAGATCTAGGGTAGACTGCTCTAACTTCGACCGAGTTCTAACTTCGACCGATTTCTTACTATGGGCGGAAAAAAAATATATAAACATTTGTACAAACACCATTGGCCAAAATAAATTATATATTTAGTTACACACTTGAATTGTGGGGGATTTTCCTTATTTAAGTTCATATCTATTTTTAATCGTTTTCGCGCTCTTGAACGGCAAATATTAAGTACAACTCGCCCGTGAATTTTCTCGCGTGAAAATGATGAATTCAGTTTTTGCTGTCTTAGGGGTGTCGTGCTTCACAATGCTCAAAACACATTTAATTTATAAAATAAAATTTTTAAAATTATATTAACGCTTATAAAATAGGTTGTAGTATATGTGTGTGTTTTTATTTTTTTTAATTTAATAAAAATGTAAAAACAAATATTGAAAAACAAATCGGTCGAAGTTAAAACCACTTAAAATTGGCATAGTTCTAACTTCGACCAACTGAAAAACTTGCCCCTAAAAACATAATTTTGCATGAATTATCTTAGTTTAATTATAGTTTTATTGAATAGTTTAATCAGCAGAGCATTCCTTTTTCATAAGATCTAAATGTAACTGAAAATAATAGTGCCATATGTAAAAGACCTAACGATTAATACCCCCACCCCACCCTAGTCAAGCCTGCGCCATCTATTCATTATTTAGTATAGCTATTTTATAATTAAACAGCATTTCTACCCCAATATAGCCCTACACATTTATTTTATTTTAATTCCCTGATATTTTGACAACGTTAAACCATAGATTTATTGGAAAAAAACAATAATTTACATATAGGCTTATAGCGGTCGAAGTTAGAGCAAGGCGCTGGTCGAAGTTAGAGCAACCCGGTCGAAGTTAAAACCAAACATAACGAAGTGAGGTCTATGTCTAGACTTGCATATAAGAATTATTATCTTAATGATGATTGGTTAACTATTTATACCAAACCAATCGGCAGAGGATAACGTTTTTAATGGTGTAAAAATGAAACCTCTATGTTGATTAGTTTACGGAATATACCGAAGAGAAGCGAATTTACGGCTCGGGCGAAAACGAATCGGTCGAAGTTAGAGCAGTCTACCCTATAGTTTTTAGCAAAATCTTTAAGCTAACTGTTGATTGGTTCAAGTTTTGCTGCTGATCCTAAACTTGGTCACTTCATTCATGTGGGGTAGTGTAAAAGGAGAATACTCAATACTGCATACAGCACAACTTAAAAATTGCCCTATGCCTCAATTTCCTGAAAGTGGCATAAAAGGATGACACGGAAATGTTCATTAACGTAAAATTAACATAGGAAGTGATGTGTTCTCTCATAAAAAAAAGCATCCAAATTAATAAAATAGCTGGATCTGCGAACAGTCCAAGAAACCTGCAAGTGATTTCAACATTGATAATTCTAGGGATTTTGGTAAAAAAACACTAATCATCATATAAAAATAAAAATTACATATTCTTGTAGAGCTCAACTATATGAAAACAAAACAAAAAAGATTTTCCGTCTAGCTCAAATAGTTTTTTTTTAGCGAATTTTTTTGTGAGGGGTGGAATCCCCTTGCTTTTGCATTGGCCAATTGTGACAAATGATGGTATACCTGAATAAATTGAGCATAATTATTTTACTTGCAGTTGTATTTTGTTCATATTTGCAGAGTTTAACTAGAATGATATATAGAACTTGTAAATGCTATTGAAATGAATAAAAATAATACAGAACTGATATTTTTGTGTTGGCTTCCTCCCATAACCCCAAAAAACTGTGTGCTGCGCAAATATGAAAATGTTTCTAAAGCCATATTTTATATAAATACAGCAAATGAAAGAACTACAAAGTTAGAAATCTAAAGTAAATGACTTGAACACTGTTATGTGCATATAATTGCCTCATTATTTTGGGCAGGTGAAGTAGAGTCCATATATAAAAGCCATTTTGTAATAAAATTTGAAGTTATCAGATCAATGTTTTTATGTGTGAATTGTGTATGGATTCTGATTTTCAGCATATAACTATATCTAAGGGTAAGTAGAACTTGAATACTTAAAATTACAGTTAGCACAATGCTAGTGTATAGCAACAGACAGGTAACCTAGATCTAGGTCTGACTCTTGTCAGGCTAGTCTGACAAAATTGGATTTTAGGAAAAACATATTCTGCAAAACTAGAACTAGAGCTGAAAAAATTAAAGATGAGTATGTAAATATATTTTGAAATAAAAAAATTAGGAGATTTGTTTGCACATGCCATAAGAATGCTGTTATTAGTTGATCAAACTTAAAGGCCGGAAGATCGGGATGAAAAAATATAACAATGGTGGCAGCGTGACCTACATACAGTGACTACGTTCGGAGCAGTATAACTAATGTCGGAGTCAAAATATCCAAAAACAAATTTCATTTCCACATACTTAAGATATGTCTGATCAGTAATCTACTCTCACCTAGAATAATCTTTTAAAAAATCGTGATTCCAACGTATTTGAAACTAGCCTTCATACAGGGGGAAGACCAAAGCAGAGACAGCGTGCGATCAGATCGCTAAGCCATCAAAACAATGGGAAAACCATTCTACTTTTCATTTAACATTAGGAAATGACCTTTTAAACTTAATTAATTACCATAAATTAAAAACTTATTAGTATGCAAAACCAAATCTCGTGCGACCGGTATCAGAAAGTAATGGGCGATTTCGGGTCATGTTTTTACCGCGATCTCGGCCGATACCGACAACCCTAATAATTCCTACCATCGTAATTTGGAACTTTAGGATTACTTTTAAAATGTTAATTCTAGTAAATCTTGATTCTAGATCTAAGTAAGAAATATAAACTGAAAGAATACCACGAGAATAAAAAAAAATAAACGATTTTTTAAAATTAATATCGAAATTAGGTCACCAATGCGTCCATATTTTCCTCGTAAAATGATAAAACAAAGAGATGGGGTGGGGTGAAATGAAAATGTTTCTACAACATTTAATATAAACTTGACCACGATCTCACTCATCCAAACTGATAATTACAGACAGAGCCTAGGTGTTTAGCTTCAAATTAGACATTAAATGATACCTGTTGTTATTTTACTGGGCTATTTTCCGGCTAACACGCTCTTAACAGTCGAAGAAGTATGGAAGGTTGAAATCTATTTCTCGTACACTCACGCAAAGTCTCGCGGTAGCGATATCAAAGGAAGTAGGCCTATGCACAGATCCTAAAAGTACATTGGTCCTTCGTGTAAAATTAGGCTATCTTTATTTATATCCAAAATTTAATGGGCCAAGTTTTTTAAAATTTTTAATAACTACTGTAGGCTTGTAGGCCCGGCATTATTATGTGAATGTTTAATATTATATACACACATACATATAGATAGATAGAGATCTATATACATACATTTATAGCCTAAATAGAGTATATAGGCTATATAGAGCCTACTGTTGTGTTCAATAAAAAAATTGGTCCCAGCGACTTTTTACTATCATATATGATACCATCGTACATTTTTGCGCCCCCTAAGGTCGGCGTCCGGGGACTCTGTCAAAATATAGTATTTTAATCAATTGCCATTTAAGAAGTGTTCTAAAACGCGACATAACGTCTAAAAAATTCGTTTTCTCACATTGCTTTTTTTATAATGCAAAAGTGTGACGTCGCAAGATCTGACCCCCCCCCTCCCCCTCATCACACACCGTCACAAAATTACGGACCCCCCCCCCTCCCCCCTACGAGTGCGACGTCTTTTAAGGACGACCCCTTAGAGAAATTTGAAACTTCCGGGTGTGGGGGGGGGCGCACTTAAAATGTCAAGGGAGGGGGTGGACACTGGTTAAAGTATATATTTTCTATATATTATCTCAGAATATTTGTTTGTATTGTGTTTATGTGTAAAAATATAAATAATCCTTATTAGGATTACTATGTTATTTTTTTTTTTTTTGTTTCTGGTTGATACAATTTAAAGCTTATTTATGTCTTGTAAATTTATTTATTTTTTCGTGTGAAAAAATGTCCAACATTTCTGACGGCACTTATAAGTACCAAACGATGTTTGGAGCCAGTGGCGGATTATGGGTGGGGGGGGCTGAGAGAGGAGCATCCAAGGGCCCCCGACAGAGGCGTAGCGAGGGGGTGGGGCGGGGGGGGACATATGTCACCGGGCGCCGACCTTAGGGGGGGGGGGCGCCAAATTGAAAGTTTGAGGGGAGTGCAAATGAAAAGTTCGAAGGGGGGTGCAAATCGAAAGTTTGAGAGGGGGGGGGCTGCAAATGAAAAGTTCGAGGGGGGTGCAAATAGAAAGTTTGTCCCCGGGCGCCGGGAAGGGTCGCTACGCCTCTGGCCCCCGAATTCTTCCCCTTCCCCCCCCCCCCCCCCAATTTTTTTTCTCTTACAAAACATAATAAATATCACTTCAATGCATAATTGTTGGTTTTATAGTACAAAAAACTATGTTTTTCATTTTTTTCTTTCATAATATTAAACATGTCCACACACTTTATAATTAATACAAGCTGCCACCCTCTTCTTTCTAAATATTGTTTACATAACGCTGATGCTCCGTTAAAAACATAGTGCGGACAAGCGTTCCCTTTTGACAATAAGTTGGGTTGATTTTTTTGTTTAATTAAAAAACAAGCCGAATTTACGATTGACCTCTCGTTACAAAAATAAAGATCTAGGTATCTAGATCTATATTATTTTGGATTAAACCTCCATAAATGCTTTATGTGAGATATTAATATTCGGGCCTGATGATCATAGGGGTCGCCCATAAATGGCGTCACACTCGTAGGGGAGGGGGGTCCGCAATTTTGTGACGGTGTGTGATGAGGGTTCAGATGGTGTGACGTCACTCTTTTGCATTATAAAAAATCAATGTTAGAAAACATGTTTTAGCCTTTATTTCGCGTTTTAGAAAAACGGTTTTAATAAATTGTAATAGAAATTGATCAAAATACTCTATGTTAACATAGTTCTGACAAGATTTTGGAAAAATATCGATGTTTTTAGAAAAATTCAACAGCCATTTTGAGGGGGTGTAGACTGAGGTATGACGTCATTTTAGGGGGGGGGGGGTTCTGGCTTTTTGTGACGATGTGTAACGGTGGGGAAGGTAAACATCGTCAAAAAAGCGTGATGTCATTTATGGATGACCCCATAGGGCTGATAAAGTTGAGTTACCTAGCTAAGAGAACACAGAGAAATTATGACTAGTTCAATGTCTTGCCGCCTTTCTCGGCAATCCGAGTTCAAAACTTTTGGGTTAGAAGTTCTACCCCCGACCACGCCCTCCCAGTATTCGCTCTCTCACAAACTCAATCTGTTTATCTTAAAAGAATATAAACAATATTGTAAATCTGTAACTTCGAGTTTTTTAAATTCACAATTGTTAGCAAAACGTTGATTAGCTTGTAATTTCTTTGGCGTCAAAGATAGTTTTATCTTGAGAATACAAATACAAGAAACCACCCATTTATGAAATGAGCACGTAGTATGAAAACAACTGACACCTTCGACGATTACAGATTCGTGGATGATGTAGAGGTCCATGGGGAGATCACAATCATAATATGTAGGCCCTAATATTTATAACAAAAAACAGAGCTGCGTAAACAATGTTAGATAAGCATCGCCACCCAGTAGCGTTGCGGGGGGGGGGGGGGACATATGTCCCCGTGCGCCGACCTTAGGGGGCGCCAAAATGGGTTGGAAAAATAAATTGAAAGGTTGAGGGGGGGGGGGGTGCAAATCGAAAGTTTGAGGGTGGGGGGGGGGGGGGGGGGGTAAAATGGAAATCTCGAGGGGGGGGGGTGCAAATCGAAAAGAAAAGTTTGTCCCCGGGCGCCGGGAAGGGTCGCTACGCCTCTGTCGCCACCTCAAAAAATGATATGATACTTGCACTTTAAGATTTTATTGAAAAGGGTGAAATTGAGACATGTCATTATTAATTTGCATTAAAAGGTCTGGATTTTGTTACTTTGAACCCAACCCCTATTGTTCGAGCTTACTGTTTTTAGTTAGGCCAATGTGTCCCCTGTATGTTGATGATTTACTGCGCAGTGTGGTTAGCAATTCTCAGGTTTTTTGGCCGCTTTATATTATTGTTTAGATTAGATCTATATATTTGCAGTTTGTCAGCCAAAGGCGTCTCAATTGCCTCTTTCTGTTTTAAAGTAGGCCTATCTTTGTTAAATTAGTTGAAAATTAAACGAGGACATTATATTGCTATGGATATTTATTTTCCCAATGTTGGTGTGGATTGCCATCTTTCCATTAAAGATTTGCCAATGGAAAAATTTGCATATGCTAGGAATGTAGGAAACTCCTTAGGGCAGATCAGTGTAACAACACATGCACAACAGTTGCATATCAATTTAATCATAAAAATGATCTTATTCATCTATCAATGTGCTGGAAGAGACATAGTAAGCTTAACTATCATCAACATAATCTTGATATTTGCGGCAACTATAATTGATAGATTGTCCCACAATAATCTGACAAACGGTAGCGCAGGTGATGGATCAAGACATAATTTTATTTCCAGCCCAGACCCTCAGTCTGTGATGCCATGTCTCTGTACTCACAAACGCATGACATAGACAGCTTAAGATAAAAAGTAAATCAGTATTTCGACAAATCAAATTAAAAAAACTGAAACCATAAAATTGTGTCAGCCATTTATCAAGAACTTAACAGTAATTCATCACCTGGAAATTTAAAGATTAGTGCCTAACATTTTAATGTGTTTTTGGCATTTTTTAAGCTATGGATTACTTTCTATTGTTTCAGTCTTTAAAAAAATATTTCATCGAAGAAGTATTGTTTTGTATCATCGCGTACTGATAGGGATAAAAAAAGGAGCAGGGTGTGCTGATACACCCAATACAGCAAACACACAAATCTGTCCCTATGGTTTAGGTCTACATAGGTACAAGGTACATGGTAACAGGTAGGTGTAACAACCTGTCAAAACTTTATCTACTGAATAAAAATTTGGCAATAAAAAAAAACTGTTACAGAAACAAAGAAAAAAAAATTAGATGATATTCATTGCATGTTTTAAATTGTATGTATAGAGAATTTTATTCAAGATCCAAGTCAAAACAATACAAAAATTCAACAATTCCATGCACACTGTTACAAAAGACATTCACCTATCACACACACTGACTATGCTGTTGCCAGCTCAGGTCCTTTATTTGAACTCTCTGGAACATCTTGAGCCTCGCTCACTTTCTCCTCTACCACAGGAGGCAAAGGTTCAAATTTGGGCACTTTGTATGTTCTAATCAAATTGTCTCGAGGTGTCATCCACTCTGGTATGATCTTTCCATGGATACGCCATTGTCCATACGTGTCAGATATCCATTTCTCCATTACTACATATTCTAGAACTGACTTTGGTGTTAAAGGGTCGCCATACATTAATCGACCAAAACGATCATAAATTGCTAAGATCTGAAAGTGAGATTGATAGAAAACAAATTCACAGAGTGAGAAAAAGGTAGAGGAATAATACATAATGAGAACTCATAGTTATTAAAAAAAAAACACAATATCTAACTTATTCAAAAAATTAAAATCCCACAACTATTTGATTTATCTTTACTGCAATTTAAAATGTAAATTTATAGCCTAAAGTAAAATGATTTTAGTTAGTGAAGGAAAATGATTGTTTTTTTTACTATACCTGTTTTGTGTGCATTCTTACTGTAACTTGTGCAAATAAGTTGCCTTCTGTAATCATCTCGTCAGTTCTAATCTGGACAACACGAGGAGGCTCCACAGTCTCAACAAACTTCCACTGCATGGTCTTGGAATGAAGGCCATGAACCATTTCCTGAGAAAAACAGATCAGGCCATTGAACAAATTCATGTTAGAATGAATAAACTATTTACTCATTATGTGTACTGTTGTTCAAACAGAAGTTTTTGCTGGTACGTATCCCAGCAAAATGTAGTAAGTGTATAAATTTAACAGTTTAATCCTTATGTTCTCTTGTATTTTTTCACACTGTCCTTAAGCTTTGAGCAATGCACCAAGGTTATTTTGTACACATTCTGAAATTAGTCCTTTGATTTTTGTTCTAATTAAATGGTAATTTATTTGCATTATTAACACTGAATTCTCAAGCACACCTTAAGATATGAAAGAAGATTAATGCAGATAACAGAGGAGAGACCTAAATAAAGAAATCTAATCTATAATATAAGTGACCAAGTAGTGTCAGTCAGTCTGTCATTAAAAGTACACACCACAGGCCATGATTTTGCTTGCATTAAATTAAGTATTTTGCTTATATGCCTAGAAAAAATGGATACATTCTAATAACAGTAGAGTGGGAAAAAACAAATTAGTTAAAATCTTTAATAATTTTGCTAGGGGAGGTAATTTTAAAAAAATTCAACTCACGCTAAATATTTCTATTTTAGTAAAAAATTAAATGTGAATGCGATTTGTACAGACATGTGTGAGAGCATTATTGTTGAAATATATGGCTGTTAGCTTGCTAAAGCCATTTGATAAAGCGTTTGTGTTTGAGTTTTTTTTTTGTGTTTGTATTTTTGTTTGCGTTTGTGTTCGCGTTCTAAAAACATTGCTTAACTCACAGGAAATGCCTTTTCTGTGACAAGCTGATGAAGTCTTTCTTGGTTCTTGTAGATACTAAAAATGAATAATGTCAAGTAAATTAAAAATAAAAGAAACAATGAAATAGTATGCAAATAGTCATAATAAACTATTAAACACGCATCCGTACGTAATGTCAATCAAGCCTTTGCAATCTTGCCAAAAACATGTCGATAGAACAAAATTTCTAAGACCAAATGCAGACTTTTCAAAAGTTATGTCCTTGGCGTCATACTTTATGGCAGTGAGTGCTGGAGAGTAGCCACCACCACCAGCAGATTACTGAACTCTTTCAAAGGATAAAAGACACCCACTCACCTAACACAATCTCCAATGATAAATTGCTAGGAAAGATGGAAATGGGAGCAGTTTCCAAAATAATAATAAAAGCAGAAGGACAGGGCACATCTTAAGAATGAATCCAGATGATATTGCTGGAATGGCGCCTCAAGGAAAAAGAAAGCAGGGAAGACCAAGGAAGACGTGGAGGTGCACAGCGGGTAGCAACTGGCAGAGGTAGGACTGTCACTGCCAGCTGACAGGAAAATTGCCGGAGGCAGACAAAAGTGGAAGGAGCTTCCTGTGGCAGCCCCATGTGTCTTGGGAACAAAAGGGAAAAAAATAACATGATAATGAGTCATAATTAAACAATGTGTCTAAGAAAACAGAAAACTTACTTTTGAAGCAAATTTTGAGCTTCAATTACAATATTTTGAGCCTCCACTGCAAACTCAGATTCATTAAAGTCTTCATATTTCTTTAACTTGCGAACATGTTTGATAGTTTTTGGCCCCTTCATCATTCGTGATATACTACCTGATAGAATCTAGAAATAAAAAATAATTTTTTTTAACAAATTAAAAATTGTAAAAAATAAAAAAAATATTTTAAAAAAGTGCCAGACTTACTGAACCAGAAATGCTTGAATGTTTGCCATCACCATCAGGTGGTTTAAATTGATCCATAAAAGCACCTGCAAAGAATTTTTTAAAAAGTAAAATCAATATAGCACATTTTAAAATCTCAGTTCTAAAATACAAAAAAAGTAAAACATTGAAAAAAAATGACTTACGAGTACATGAAATGTTTAAAGGCAATTCTTGAAATGTTCTTGGTGGCAGACTGCCATTTTTCTTCATGTCCATGCGTATTTCATCTGCTGTTTTGTTTTTATGATCAGTTCTATCTTTCTTCAGTTCATTAAACTTCGGAAGGTCAACCTAAGATGAAGAATAATGAAATGTTTTATATTTATCATCTTACAATATAACTAAAAAAAAAAGCAGGACAATCATTCTAATGAATATGGGTCAATAGTCTTTAAGGAAATCTGCAGCAAATGTATTAAATGGGAGGGATATTTTCTATTTTCAAATGATTAAATTTTTGATACTGAGTTGATACTGGGAAAAAAAAAATCTCTCAATTAGCATGGAAGTAAATTTTTGCAGCACGAAAAAATTAAAACAGCATTTATTTAAATTATCTAATTTTATCTTGCAAAGATTAAAATAAAAGGTCAACAGAGGACAATTGCTTTAAAACTGATTGGTCTTATTTTAAGATTTAAATTAGAGTCTGAAAAAAACATCAATAGTTTTGTAGCCCCATTTAAATCTCTCCTTTAAAAATTGAAATATAAATCTGAATGCAATAAAAAGCTGTGGTGTTTACTTTATAAACTTTCTTCCCTCTGAGCAGTTTCCATTTCATTCCCCAATGTTTAGATGTTGGGAGCCCTCTGGATGGCTGCCTTCCATGCTGACCAATATCTGGTATCTGAGTGGCAAGCACAGGGCGAATAGTACCCTACAGAAAAAAAAGACAATGAATTGGTTTAAAAAGAGACAGAAAATATTTTTGGTTCTGGTGTCTTTGCTTCTAGTAGGCATGGTGATGGGGGTGTGATCACTTGTTGATTTACTCGTTATTTATAACTTATCACTTCTGATAGTAACAATCCTGTTTTTAACAATTTTTCATGGACAATGAAATGAATTTGATGTTAAGTTCTAGATGTACTAAATAAATAGGCAGATTCTAGCCGGAAGTAGATGTGCATGTGCATAGTGCTACAATTACCTGGTTTTCTTTCATCTAAATATTCGTTGTTTAGGCCTATATATGTGTTGTCTTGATGGGACAGTGATTAACTTGAGAAAACTACTTAAATAGTAGATTTAGATAAGCTATTAAAATAGATTTTTAAAAATATAATTTTTACTTATATAAGTATATAAGCCTCATCCTCAGTTGGTACAGTTTTGTCAGAAGAATAAGGTTAAAAAGGAAAATTGATTGATCCCATTGCGCAGATTCAAAATGATAATTTGAGCCCATTTCTCAGCCAGTAATATTTATTTTGAGCCCATTGCGCAGATTCAAAATGATAATTTGAGCCCTTTGCTCAGCTAGTAATATTTAATTTGAGCCCATTGCGCATCTATTAAGGTCATAACATTTTACATCTTCTGCCGGCCAGATTAGCAGTGGGGGAAGAAGCTTCTTCTGAGAAGTCACTTTAAAATAAAAAGCATGGCCAAGGTTGGTGGGGCTGCATCTATTAAAAATAGGGCTAACTCACTAGGCGCATGAATTCAGACGAATGGTAAATTTGTGATGAAAGTTTTTAACAGATTAAATAGATAGAAATCTTAAATATTTTAAACTCCGCTTAGAAATAGATAAGGCTTCTGGAATGTCTCCACAGTCCCAAGCTCAGTAAATGAGGGTTAGAAGTTATATTATATGTAGAAATTGACGTGGAAGGGTTTTAATTTTTTTTATTAATGCACAGCTATTGAGTTATCAAAAATTAAAACTGTTTAATTTGGCTCCAAATGAGCTAGAACCCTCATATTAAGGACTCAGAATAGCTGTTGCAATCATTGCTCAGCCACATTATTTATTAGGCTAATAGTAATATGCTAATATCTAATCTAGGTCTATATGTAGACCTATCTTATTATCTATCTATTATTTTGAACGTAAAGACCTTAATAGCTGCACAATGGATTCAAATTACCCATAATACTATTGATAGCTGCGCAATGGTCTCAAATTACTCTTATAGCCTTATTCTTCTGACAAGCAATTGCTCTTCGAGCAGGTCGTCAGGGGTTGAGGGTTCCAATTTATAAGTATCTATATAAATAATTCTCTTCATGAGGACCATGCGAGACACCACGTAAACGCACGCTGTTACTCCCCCGCTCTCTAGGCATATAGCTACCACCCCCACCATTCTAGTGAGCTAAGGTTCACCCGAATGTTTACAATGGTAGAGCCGGGTCAAATTAGTAACGGCTATTAGGGGCAGATAATTTAGCTATTAAACTATTTGAAACTAATGAGAGGTAAGAAGTTCTGCTTGATCTTTTATTGTCGTCCGTAAACTGTTGTCACGGACTGCTGCTTTCATGTTGGTGGGTGGGGGGAGGGGTGTGGAATGGAAGGGAGGGTAGGGTTGAATTCACTAACGAAGTACTGAAAAGTAGAAAATAAAACAAATAGCGGCATATGGTACGTCGCGGGTCAGCTCTTAAGTATAAAATATTTAAAATATCTATTTTAATAGCCTATTTAAATCTACTATTTAAGTATTTATTATGTTAATCCCATCAAGACAACACAGGCCTAAACAACAAACATTTAGATTAGAAGAAAAACCAGGTAATTGTGCATGTGCATCTTTAGATGTTGTCGGATAATGGACTCTTCCAAAAAAAATGTGTGTTGGGTTGTTAGTAGTATTGTAATGTCGACTAGTTTTATGGTTAGAAATTAGGCAGCTAAATAGGGTTATGCTTAAAGTTGAGTTTAGGGTTAACATTAGCAGGATGTGTGTATTTTAGTTAACTAACCATAACCTAACAACCCCTTTTTTTAGATTCTATTATCAGACACTGTATAAAAATCAGCCAATAAATAAAATTATATAAGATAATTGTCAATTGTTGTAAATGTAATTATATTAAGTAGGGATTTTGGTAAAAAAAACACTAATCATCATAGAAAAATAAAAATTACATATTCTTGTAGAGCTCAACTATATGAAAACAAAACACAAAAGATTTTCTGTCTAGCTCAAATAGTATTTTTTAGTGAATTTTTTTGTAAGTGGTGGTAGAATCCCCTTATTTTTGCATTGGCCATTTGTGACAAGTAAGGATATACCTGAATAAATTAGCACAGTTATTTTACTTGCAGTTGTATTATGTTCATATTTGCAGAGTTTAGCTAGAATGATATATATAACTTGTAGGCCTATATGTTGTTGAAATGAATACAAATAATACAGAAAGTATATTTTTGTGTTGGCTTCCTCCCATAACCCCAAAAAACTGTGTGCTGCGCAAATATGAAAATGTTTTTAAAGCAATATTTTATATAAAAACAATGAATGAAAGAACTACATAGAAATCTAAAGTATTCTAAAGTAAATGACTTTTAGGAAAAACATATTTGGCAAAATTTTACTTCTAGAGAAACTAGATCTAGAGCTGAAAAAAATGAAAGCGAAAGATAGGTAGATCTATTGTTGTTTATAATAAAATACGCTCAACCGGAGGTGAACGTGAAGCGGCGAATAAAATACACTAAAATGGAGTTTTACCAAGAAATAAACTAATATCTAATCTATTATCTATCATTTTAGGTACGTAAAATTTAGTTGGAAATCTTCTTCTTCATTTTTACTGTCGGAAGGGATCGAGCCTTATCTGCCAGAGGGTTTGAACTCGAGACTTTTTTCAAATTTATCAACCTTTTGTCGACTCAATCACGTCTTCATCACAATTAACTTGAATTAAGGATACGTGTCAACTGGTTATGCGCTATTGATTCCGATTTCAGCCTGCTTTTCTTTTTGGATTTGCTTCCATAGCCTTTGTGTTTTGTCCAACCAAGAACTAACTACAAGGCAGCAGTTGTTTGATTTTGGAGTTGTCTCTCCTAGAAGTGTGGCTGTCCCCAGCTAACGAGCCTCATCTGCCTGAGGCAGACCTGAGGTTCGAACTTGTTACTCGAGACTTTTCGGTTTAGCAACCACTCAGTTTACTGACTCGACCACGCCAACCCCAGGTTGGAAATCTATCTAACAGAGTTTGAACCTGTTTTAACACTGAGAGCAGTGTTTGAAAAGACTGAAATTCACACTTTTCACTGAAGTTCATCGACTGCTGGACTGAACATCAGTGAGAACAAACAACAGTGAAACTGCAAATGAGCCAAATGAATGGTGGTGTGACTGAGGCAAGACTCAGCGGTAGTAAGCGGGACTCTTTAAATTAAATGTTGATTGAAATGTATAGTTTCTTTAGAATTATTGATTATTTGTATTTCCAACTTCACGACAAATTAGATAATATTTGTAATGTTAGAAATATAATGTACCCATAGCACAACTTGTGACCTTAATGCTTTATTTACGAGGGTTGCCATCTTGAATGAATGTGTGAACATTTAACGTACAATTACTTTTTCGCCTTTAAAATAATTTTTATTGGAATGTTTTGAAATGCATATAATTAATAAATAATAATTGTAATTATACAGATATAGAATGTAGTTTCCATATCTAGGTGTAAAACTTTTACTAAAAGAGTTATTCGCTCAAGGGGCACTTGATATTTTCGGGTGGGGGGCGGACAACAATTTCCGGGGGGGGGGGGGGGGGCGGACACTGGTAAAAGTATGTTTTCATTTCGTTCGAAGGGGGGGGGGGGGTAGACTTTCTTCGAGTAGATGCCTGTAAGAAACTCTGATCTTAAGTTGCCCCAGCTGCAGTAGCATACGGATAGTGGCGCCTTTTTCTGAGGTTAATTAAATAAAATTTGAAACAAGCTCCACAACACAAAATAAAACAACAACAATAATAACAAACACATTACTGAAACTATGAATTAAACTGTCATGTTATGTACCCTAAATATCACATTTTTAATAACTCATCGCCAGTGTATTCGCCAGTAGATCTATAGCCTACTTCTTGGTTTACTAATCGGCGCCTAGCCAGCGCCAGGCATGTGCGAGGCGCTTTTTTGTCACAATGTCCGTCCACTTTACTGCCTGTACTTCTGTTGTTTGTGTTAGGGGGCGTCCATAAATGACGTCACACTCGTAGGGGGGGGGGGGGTCCGTAATTTTGTGACAGTATGTGATGAAGGGGGGGGTCAGATGGTGTGACGTCACTTATTTGCATTATAAAAAAGCAATGTTAGAAAACGAGTTTTAGCCGTTATTTCGCGTTTTAGAAAACAGTTTAAATAAATTGTAATAGGAATTGATCAAAATACTCTATGTTGACAGAGTTCTGACAAGATTTTGTAAAAAAATATCGATGTTTTAAGAAAAATTCAACTGCAATTTTGAGGGGGGGGGGGGTTGTAGGCTAAGGTGTGACATTTTAGGGGGGGGGGGGTCTGGCTTTTTGTGACGACGTGTGACGGAGGGGAGCGGGGAGGTAAAAATCGTCAAAAAGCGAGACGTCATTTATGGATAACCTTTATCCCTGCTGGATATAGACCGTCAACCACCCACAGATCGATCATAATTCACAATTGTAGTCTTTGCTTCAGCTGCAAGGCTCAATTCAGCCATCCCTCTTTTATACGGGAGGTCCATTAACTTTGGGTTTTAAGATCAGTCTAGAAACGTAGGGTAACTGTTTACCTAAAATGTGCCTGTAGAGTACTTTTTTGCTTATCTTTGAAATGTTAATACTAGCAGGAAGGGAAGCGGCAGGTCTCTTGCCTGTCAGCTGATTTAGAACACTTTCCATAGGCATCGTAATTGTACAGACAGATGCACACAGTTTTAGATGGATTGTGTTAAATACTCTAAGCAAGTATAGGGGGGGGGGGGGAAGGAGGAGGGAAGCTAAATAAATGTACAGAAAAATAAATACATTCTTACACAACTTAAAGAACATTAGCATGAGTCAAGAATAGTCAAGATGATTAGTACGTACAGATGTCCTCAACGAACATATACCTAAATACCTCAGGTAAATTTAGTGACAACATTATAAACACTATGTCTGTCGGCTTTATGTCCGTGTCGGCATTTTGGATGTCGGCATTTTGTCCAACACCCGATTTATAGTTTCATTTAAATATGCTTGCACTTGTGTTTTTTTTTATTGCTTTGTGATACTACTTGAAAGTTTGATTAATTAAAGGGAACTAGCTTTATTAAACTATTTTGTTATTTTATCTCTAGCTATTTGTATTGATTTTACCATCAAACTGAGCTTGAGTCACCTTACTCTGGATTATTATATACTCTGGTCACTATTCTTTAATTTAGACTAAACTGCTAACCCCAGAGTCTCGAGTTCGAATCCGGGTTCAAATCAGTGGAACGTCCCTGAGTCCACCCAGCTCTGATGGGTACCTAACTTAGGTTAGGAAAACAAAGGTGGCTGGGCATAGTGCTGCCCACACTTTCCCTTCATATGCCGAGGTCAATGAATCAGATGAACTCTACTTAAAGAAGATAAAGAAGAGAGGAAGACTATTCTTTAATACCCACTTGATTTTGTAAATGGTTCTTAATAGATCCAATCCAATAATTATAAGAAAAATACAGTTTTTAGCACTAGCAGATGAAATAAATAAGCTTTATGGGAAGCTGTCTTTCCTTGATTTAAGTCAAGTACTCATCTAGGGTGGATTGACTAAGAAACATTGTGCTGACTCATGACTTACTTGGTTTGAAATTCTGCATATTTTCTTTGGGTTTTTTTCAACACTTTTTTCACAATATACATTCAGGAAGAAATGCATTGCTTTTATTTAAATATATTATAGGAACCAAACAAAATGTTACTTATAATCAATGAAAGAAAACCAATGAGAATTCATAAAGATATTTATTAGATTAAGTCTTTCTATGCATGAATTAAGTACTTACAAGTAAAATATATTGTCTTACAGTAAGCCGTATGGGGAGGGGGGTTTATACAAACCAAATTCAATAAAATATGTCATTAACGAGGTAAAATCATTAATGAAAAAAGTTTTTAAAAATATTACTGTATGATAATAAAACATAACAAGGGGAAACAAATTCATGAGTAGTAATGGTAATAATAATAATATGACTTTTGGTCATGCTGACATAGGTTAAAAAAATATATTGCAGAAATATCATCAGGTCATTGTATCCTGTCATATGAGTTTCTGGTTTTTAATGTGTATAAAAACATTCATGCAGACAAGTTACAGTCAAATTCAAGCATTATCTAACACTATCTCATGGAATACCAACTACATTTGACTAAGCTATGCTGCAATGTACAAAGGATTGTTTTTTTTTATCATGGGTTTAATACAATGTAAACATTGATATTTAACCTAATATAGTGTTGTTAGCTTAAGGCACTTTCATATACAAATCTGTAAAAACAACAGATAAATTAGGCTCTTTACTGAAAAAGTTTTTAAAAAAAGTAGTGATTGGCATTGTACAATTAAGCCTATTAACAACCATAGTTTTTAATCAGACAAATACAGTTGTAAATTGATGAAAAAAATACATAGGCCTACTAAAGACACAACCATTGTCTCAATATCAAAACAGTGAACCATTAATTTATGAGTGATAACAATATAAAGTTGTGCCGAATTGGGGGGGGGGGGGGGGAGTAGCAAACTATCCACAAAGAATTATCCATTCCATTTTTCCAAAACATATGTACACAGAAATAAAATAAAACACATTTTGAAAAATAAACACAAAAATATTCTATGAACAGAATTTACAAAGCTAGTTGAAATTAGCAACATGAACTCTAATTTTTTTAAAAAAGAGATTAAAAAAACTGAAAAAAAGAATAAGCAGAAATTAGTTTTCCAAAATGGATATGCATGTTTAAAAAAAACAAAACTAATATTTTATACCCGTGACTTACTGATATGATTATAACTATTCATTTATGCCAAACAGCAATCGTGTCACATGTTTATATACTCAGTTATGATTGGATAGGTGATTAAATAAAATAATGAACCAAAATTATTTTTATTAAAGGCACTAGAAGCAACGTGTAAAAAAATATGGTAAATAAAAACATGAACAGAGGTGTTACTCAAAAGTAAGCAATGTTAAGAGATCCAAGTAAATGATTGCAATATTTTCTTTAATGCACAAAATGGCTGAATAACGTACTTGGGAAACAGATCTATTACACATAATGTACAGTGAAAAGTTAAAATTAGAATTAATTGTAAATAAACAGATCAATTATGCTACATATTATTATGCAAGTGAAAAAAAATATCAACAGCTGCTGAAAAAACTTCTACAACAAAAAAAAAGATAATAGGTGAAAAAGAATAACTGTTTCTCAAAGGTTAGTTTCAGATGAGAGCTATATTATGCATGAGTTGAGCAAAAAAGATTTTTGATTGGTGAACAAGATTATGCTGACATTTTAAAATGTTAACTTTAGCTGAATTTCTTAAGTCACTTCCATTAAGAAACAAATTATTTTCTTGGATATGTTTTCTTTACAAATAAAAACTCACACTGTAGAGACAGGAAATAACTTATTATTTGGATTTCCCGTTGTAGTATGTGACTTACTTTTGTGTGACTTACTTACTTTTGTAAGCTTATTAGCCTTTCTCGTGTAACTAACTGTAACAAAATGTAAAATTTGATTTTGCTTTTTTTAAGAACTTTAAAATAAATAAAATAACATTAAAATAAAGAATAAAAACTAGTAGTAAAACATTAAATAGAACAATTAAAAGTATTATGAAAGATAAATGACGATGAACAAAAGTTACTAAATTTATTTAGAGTATAATGTTGCACATTTATTGTAATTTTTAAAATTGCTAAGCCTACGCATAAAGAATTGGCTTTTAATGATCTAATTTTAAATTAAAGTTTAGTTTAATAAAATTGTTTCTTTTCCTCATCTTCCCAAAAGGTATTACAATTAAAATTATATTATGTTAACTGTTGTATGTATGAGATGTTTTAATGAGGGATTAAAATCTTGCTTTTCTCCCACAGGATACTTTAATATTCTGATCAGAGTTTAGGATTTATCTTAGATATGAGATCAACAAAACACTGAAATATTCACTAAGCAAAAAACTTGTTTAATGCTGTAGATTCATCAACAGTAAATCACATCACATCCACCGCTTGTTTTACTCCCCCCAACCTTTCTATTTTGTGCAAAAAAAAAAAAAAGAAAAACAGAGAAATAAAAAACCCCCAGTAAACTTTGTAATATATGCTTTTGTAGAATAAAGCTCAATAGAGTAGTCTGAAAAAACTAACAAAAAATGCTTTTGCTATTGATTCCATAATCTAATTTATACCCTATTAATAACATAATGCCCATGCATACTGTATTTTTCTTTTTTATTTGTACAGCAAATAGATTAAAATTAAAAAAGATTTCATCTGATAGAAAACATGCAAATTTTCTCGATTTAATCATGTCCCATTTAATGATAGACTTGTTAGGCTATTTTTCTCTTCCAAAAAAAAAAACAATTGGCATTTGAAATTGTAATGCCATGAAGACTAATTAAAAATATTGCATCTTCTTTTAGATAAATGAGATATTTAAGCAAGATGAAGATTTCGAGTGGGACGACATAAATTTTTAAAGATTTTAACTGCATGTTTTTTTTTACCAGGACACATAAAATAGTTCGTGATTGGATTGCAGTTTTAAATTTGGAATATCCAGCTCATACCAAAGGAGAGTTAGTAACTGTGGAAATAAATACTGTACTTCGTAAAATATTTCTTACAAGGTGAACTATCTGCAACATTATCAAGACATGTGGTGTATAAAACTGTCTGTTTTTAAACAGCTACACTTTAGAGAAAACAAAAAAAACCTACCAGCATTTCATCAGTTAGGATGCTACACAAAAGTTAAATTTTACTGCCTTAAACAATGTCCTTTATAGTACAACAAAGCTTTTTTCACAAATTTTTAAATACTAACACATGTTGGATGAGGCAATTTATAAGAATATTCTAAATAAGTATAGAAACAAATATGTTGTTGCATAATAATGATTAAGGGAGATAAAGATAAAAAATGAAATGGTATCTACCATGAAGATGTAGCCAAACATATTTTAAAAAAAAATAGAACATTGTGCTGCAACATACAGTGCATAGATGTGTTTTTTTAAAGTTTACCAATCATACCTAATTCAATGTTAAATTTCACACACAGACATTACAGTTAGAAACAGAATTATCCTTTTTGCTTGTTATAGAATAGATATACACAAAGAAGAAAACTTTAATTATAAAGATTTGATAAAGCTGATTAAAAAAATGAACCATAAGATTTTTTAAATGTGAGCTAAGTGTAAAAAAAAAATCTATTACAGATTAAAATATAGAAATAATTTTTTTTTAAAAGCATGCAGTAAAGGTGACACAGGTTTGATCACAAGAAGCAGAAAGATGAAATTCTTCACACTCCTAATATCACCAATTCAAGTAACAAGATTCTGACTTCAACCAAGACAAAAATGGCACCTAAAGGGGCATAAGCCTGTAACATTTGCAACAGGAGTTAGCTGGACACTCAGTACTTTTACAAGTAGTCTTTTAAAATCACAATAAAGTTTAGAAATGACAACACACATTCAAAGATTCCATAGAAAAATAAACAGATGTTTTGTAAAAAGAAAAACAAGTTAAGAAAGGCTCATTAACAAGAGTACCAACAAATGCACATGTTATCAAAACATAATAATATCATGTGATCTGACAGTTAAAAATAGAACAATATTGTTTGTTTTATCTTATGTTTGTACATAATTATGCTAATTCAAATATGTGTCTTATATTCACTGACAGAATGTTTATGCTTTTGCATAAGAATTAATTCAATATAAAGAAATATTTTTAGATGAGTAAGCCAAAAGCAATTAATTAATCATAAATAAGATCAATTTTTAATTTAATTTTACAATTAAAATCACTATGCACTGTGTTAGTGAAAGAAAATGATACACTGTAATAAGACACTGCTAGATTGCCAGAAGGTGGAATAAAAAATAAGGCAAGTAATTAATTTACCATAATGCGCTGTATTTTACGGGGAGGGATGAAAATAATTATTTTTCTAGAATGCATAGGGTGAAAAGTTGTGAGAGTAACACACAGACAGATCTAAAAGATGATGAAAATTGTTTCATTATGTACCAAAATATAAAGAAATATGTAACCATGTATTTGTATAGCATGGATCCTCCTATATTCCTGTTGTCAAATGCTGCCTTTTAGCTATATACAATCTAGAACAAAAAAATTGGACACACACAGCAGTGCTGAAACTGTGATTGCATAAGCTGATATAAAATCACACTATAACTAATTAAAACAACAATAAGGGCACTAAGCCAGTGATAGTTTCTATTATTTTATGTTGATATAACAAGATTCTACGCCAAAATTATTTTAACAACTATGTATATATGTATATGTATGTACACATATTGAAGTCAGCATGGCAAAAATGTGAACACAAAAATGTTTAACAACAAAGTATCACTAACTAAAAGAAAATCTTTCTTGCCAAATGATTTTAAGAAACATCAACTTCAAATCGGAAATTCAAGAGAACAAAGTTGTATCATTATTGTGTGCTTTAACATAGGAGATTCTAGAACACACAAATTATTTTAAAAAACATATCTTTAGAACATACAAGATAGTTGGATATACATTAGCTATATGTAGATTCCATTAGTTGCAAAATAATCCTCATATGTAGATTCCATTAGTTGCAAAAAAATCCTCATATGTAGATTCCATTAGTTGCAAAATAATCCTCATATGTAGATTCCATTCGTTGCAAAATAATCCTCATATGTAGATTCCATTAGTTGCAAAATAATCCTCGTTACTTTGAAAATGTCAGTCCACTCAATGTTAAAATCTTGTAGTTTGGAAACAAGTAAAAAATATCCAAAGGATTTTAAATTATTGAAATCCCTGCAAGAATATTATATTAATGGGCTTGGGTAAATACAGCATCGCTAAGGCCTCATGTTTAGATATTTGTTTTCTTCAGCAAGTTGGGTCAGCACGGAGCTCATGTCATTAACAACCATGTTGGATGTGTTCATTAGGGCGTTGTAGCGCCCGGAGTTCTGGGATACTGATCTCATGGATACCGGAGTTGGGCTGTATGCTATATTTTCCTGGGATATTGAGTGGATATTATCCATTAAATTTTCTGTGGATATAGAGGTGAGGTTGTCCATGAAGTCCTCGATTGGGTGGGTTGTTTCTTTACGGTCTGTGGAGCTGGTGACTTGGTTGCAACCGGGGGACATTTCCATAGGGTTGTAGGGGTTGTTACGTCCGTACGGGGGCAAGACCTGACCAGGGCATGGGACGTGGTTGGCCATAACTGGCTGCTGATGCTGAGGTAGGTTTTGCATTGGATGAAGGTGGTTGGCGTTCTGTGGTGGACACATGTGGCTGTGAATGTGGTTGGATGGCGGGTTGATATTGGGGTAGTGGTTGTGCATGTGGGATGGGTGGATGGGAGGGGCGGGCATGTTGTGGTTAGGCGGGTGTGGGGGGTAAGGGGATGTGGGGTAAGGACATTGCTGGGGGTGGGGAAGAGATGGTGGGTATGGGACCATGTTCTGGTTGGCGTACATTTTACCTGGGTAGCCTTCTGGCATCTGTGGGTGGTTGGGCTGGGGGAAGGGGCTGACAAGGGGGCTGCGGTTTGGCACCATGGGGGGCTTTACTAAAGGTTGATTGCGGCTGGCTGCCTTGGCATTCGCAGGGATCTGTGACTGACTGATATGAGGAACCTGAACTTGTGGACTAGCTCTTTTAGACCTGTGATTGGCTGGTTTTTCACCCGGGGGAGGGAGCGGACTGAACCCACCCACGGGGTGAGGGGGCAGCATCATGCCTTGGTTTTGATACTGATAGTGGTGGAAGTTCTGCATGTGCGACGGGGGGTGCGGCATCATGGCGGGAGACGCTGCGTCAAACGCTGCTGCCTGTTGTTGGCGCTGGTGCTGGAACTGCTGCTGGAGCTGGTGCTGCATGAGGTTCTGCTGAGACAGGTACGCGCCGCCGTTCACCTCCCATGTTCTACCTCCTCCCATTTCTGGATTGGGTACTGCCGAGCACGGATGATTATTATTATTATTAGCACCCATTCCACAGCCAGGCATTGTCCCATGCCCTGCACAGTTTTTACCCACCATCTCAGCTGTACACGTATTCCCTGCAGTACAAACATTGCCGTTGATCTCCGGGCGCAGCCTTTGAGCACACGGATCATTAGAGTTCGAGCCTTGTGGATGACAATGTGGATGATGTGGTGGTGGATGTTTAGGATGCTGCTGCACATTTCCGCCTGCTGGTGGGACTGGGTACGTGCACCTGGACACACCTGGTCTGTTGGGCATGTTGCCAGCGCAGACCTCAGAGTTCTGCATCGGCCATTGGCCGTTAGGACTCAGGTGAGATCCAGGGTAGTTGGGTTGAGATGGACTTACGTTGAACTGATCGTACGCCCCGCCAGGGGACACACCACCTGTGAGGTCAGCGAACCCTGTCTGCAGCTGCAGGTTGCCTGCCAACATATTCATCCCCCCTCGGCCATTCTCCCCGGGAAAACCAGAATTATTCACTGCATTCGGGGGACAAGGAACAGTAAACATAGAGTTCCCATCCCCTTCAAGGTCACACGGGTCAAAGTTCAAATCCAGTTCATCAATTTCCTGAAGAGCTCCAGCGTGATCTGGGTTACCTTCCCCTGGCAGACGGCCGTTATTATCTCCCCTACAATGCTCATTCAAAAACTGCCGCATGTCATCGGGTATAATCATATCCTCGCTGTCTTCCAACATTTTATCCTCCAGCTCTGCGTCGGTCAATTTGATCTTCACCCCTTCATCGTTAGCGCCTTGTTCAGTGGCAATACTGCTGCGGGATGAATGGAAAGTGTTGTTGGAGCCACCCATGTTGTTGTTCTCAGACTTGGTCTGCAGGCTGCGCATGCTGGTGGGTGTGGGCAGGGGCTTCATGGCGTTCAGGCTGTGGAATCTCTGCAGGCTCTTGAGGGAGGTGAAGCTTGGGTCCTGCGTTCTGACCGGGTCACTGGCACGACGGATTTCTCTGTCTGGGATTTCATGAGGTAATGGTGTGTGGCACGGTGTGCTGGTGCGCACACCGTCCATTTCTCGTCTTGCTGTGAAATATCTGTTTGAAATACAAGAAATGTTTTTTAAACATCAGTTTTATATTTGTTAGATTAATATAAATTTTTAAAACTACAATTATTACATTAGAGAAAGAATTCTAAAGAATTTACAAATAATTATTTTATTACAATTATAAAAATCAATGTAATGTCATAGCTGAAATTTTGGCAGGGCCCACACTCTGTCTTCACCTGGATAATCAGCTGTTATTAAAAACTAGAGTGATCACCAAATTAAAGCTGCTTTTAAAAAAATGGGCTGATTATATATATTTTTCAATAATAATTTTCAGTTAAGCCTGTCACATAACCACTATTAGGTGCAGTGTAACCACCCCTGAATTTTGACTTGGAAAATTTTGAGTTGAAGAAGGAAATTGATAAAGTTTGTCTTAACAACAGGAAACTGTACTACACAATTCTTTTTTGTAGGTAGAACAAGACTGGCAAGGGAGGGAATAATTCAATTATTGAAAAACTCTTCAGCATAAATTCATGAAAACAAAAAAAAACATAAAATTTTCTTAACAAATGTTTAAGTAGTAATTTACGTATAAATATATATATATATTTATAAACTGATAAAAAACATACCTAGCAAGTCTTTCATTACAATATTTATTTCCTACAATGTTGCCGAAGCCGATTGGATTTCCCATTCCGTTAACATTCCCATTGTTTGTATTGGTCATTGCCCCTGGTATAGGGGGGACAACTAAGTTGGACTGGCTGCCAAGGTTTGTTTTTTGCATCAGAGCCGACACACTTCCAATATTTGTGGAGCTTTCCCCACTGGATCTGCGAGAAACCGAATTCGGCAGATTCCCCGTGATGTCGTATTCGTACGGGGAGTTTGCAATACTGAGTCTGGCTGATACTCCGCTGGATCTTCTTGAAGAAAACTGAGACGCACCACTTGACCTGAAGAAATATGTAAATGTTGTGTAACATTATTATATACTAACTTAAATGTTTGACAAATTTACCATTATTTCTTTTAGTTAACATATTTAAAAAATTGTTTTTTTTTTATAAATAAAGAACTTTTTTAGGTTATTTTCTTTATTTGGCTGATTTTTGTACCTCCTAGATGAGAAAGTGCTTCCCATGGATCTCATGCTGCTCATGTATGAGCTCAGAGTACTGCTGTTACTTTCTCGTCTGCTGGCTGGAAGTAAGGTGTTCCCATTGTCCCGCCCTATTGGTGAATAAAATAAGAAAATTGACATTACAATCACATTTTTTTTTTTCAGCAATACAGTTAGCAAACTGACATTTACAATAACATTTTATTTTTCAACTCTTGATCAACACAGTTGGAAAATTGACATTTATAACCACTTTTTTTTTTATCAATACAGTTTGGAAAATTGACATTTATAATCACATTTCATTTTTCAACTTTAGATTAATATAGTTGAAAAATTGAGAGTTATAATCATATTTTTTTTTCAACATTGACATATAAGCTATAACTTTACAGTCTTAACAGCATGAGCAATAATTTCATGTAGGCTTTGTTGAGCTTAGATCAAATTGATGTATGGGTAGCACAGTAGCCCTAGGCTGTGCTAAGATCAAATTGAGTGTGTAGCCTGTGTTGTTGAGCTAAGATCAAATTGTGTGTGTTGCCTGTGTTGTTGTTGTAAGATCAAATTGTGTGTGTAGCGTGTGTTGTTGTAAGATGAAATTGTGTGTGTTGCGTGTGTTGTGCTAAGATCAAATTGTGTGTGTAGCGTGTGTTGTTGTACTAAGATCAAATTGTGTGTGTAGCCGGTGTTGTTGTGCTAAGATCAAATTGTGTGTGTAGCCGGTGTTGTTGTGCTAAGATCAAATTGTGTGTGTAGCCGGTGTTGTTGTGCTAAGATCAAATTGTGTGTGTATCCTGTGTTGTTGTGCCAAGATCAAATTGTGTGTGTAGTCGGTGTTGTTGTGCTAAGATCAAATTGTGTGTGTATCCTGTGTTGTTGTGCCAAGATCAAATTGTGTGTGTAGTCGGTGTTGTTGTTGTAAGATCAAATTGTGTGTGTAGCCCATGTTGTTGTAAGATCAAATTGTGTGTGTATCCTGTGTTGTTGTGCTAAGATCAAATTGTGTGTGTAGCGTGTGTTGTTGTAAGATCAAATTGTGTGTAGCCTGTGTTGCTGTGCTAAGATCAAATTGTGTGTAGCCTGTGTTGTTGTGCTAAGATCAAATTGTGTGTGTAGACTGTGTTGTTGTGCTAAGATCAAATTGTGGGTGTAGCCTGTGTTGATGTTGTAAGCTCAAATTGTGTGTGTAGCGTGTGTTGTTGTAAGATCAAATTGTGTGTGTAGCCTGTGTTGTTGTGCCAAGATCAAATTGTGTGTATAGCCTGTGTTGTTGTGCTAAGATCAAATTGTGTGTGTAGCATGTGTTGTTGTAAGATCAAATTGTGTGTGTAGCCTGTGTTGTTGTGCTAAGATCAAATTGTGTGTAGCCCATGTTGTTGTAAGATCAAATTGTGTGTGTAGCATGTGTTGAGCAAAGATGAGATAACCAACTGCTTGAACTCACATGTTCCCTGATGATCTCCCCCTACGATGTCAGCGATCCTTTTATGCTGAGGGCTGCCCTTTGGCTGGGGTCCTCTTGGTATTTCTGTTATTGATATCTGGGTTAGACCGCCACCATTATGCTGAGGTCCAACTAGAAAAAATTTCATTTTGTGATGTTATATCATCTTATATGCATTATTTTGCGTGAGTACGAATTAAAGTATGTTACATTTTATAATGATGTAAGTGAATAAGTAAAAATAGTGAAAACATTTTTAGAGCAGCATTCATCATTTTTCTTATTGATTATTCAAGAATACCATATAATGTTCTCGAGTTGCATGAAATGCATAAGGAAATAAGAGTTAAACAAAAGAAATAAAATTAAATGAACTAATGTTTGGGTAAAAAGGAACTATAAGAAAAAATAAGCAAAATTCTAACATTTTTTAAGCACGTGATTCAGGTAATACAAAACATAAACCGTTGATATACACGTACCAGGTATATGAGGTAGAGGGGAAATGGATCCTGTCTTGGAATTAATACGACCTTTCAGGCGGTTCTGCATCACATGGTTAGCATTTATCTGGTTTCTTCTGGTTAAGAGGGCACTGGAACCAGGGATCTTAGCGGAAAAAAATGTCAACAACCATTTAACATAAACACCAGGTACTGGATAGTTAAAAAACTAAATTTAAGAAATTTTAGTAAATGGAAACTAGGTTTTGATCATTTAACATCTACTTTATGAAGACATTTAGGATAGACAGAAATTCTGGACAATTTCACAATTAATCCAATTTTTTTTTACCTTAGCTTCATTGGATTATATTCTGAGCAATTTCACAAACATTCCAAATAATTACCTCAGCTTCATTGGATTACATTCTGAACTATTTCACAAACAATCCAAATTATTACCTCAGCTTCATTGGTTTACATACTGAGCAATTTCACAAACAATCCAAGTAATTACCTCAGCTTCATTGGATTACATTCTGAGCAATTTCACAAACATTCGAAATTATTGCTTCAGCTTCATTGGATTACATTCTGAGCAATTTCACAAACAATCCAAATAATTACCTCAGCTTCATTGGATTCCGGAATGTCAACATCCTCTTCTTCGATGCTAATTCCTATAGAATTTCCCACTCCGTTGTGGACTTCTATGTCGTGGCCAGGTCCTAGCCCACATGTCACATTGACCTCTGGACTGCTGTCTGGTGAGGGCTGTGAGTGGGAGGACGGAGCGGAGCCGATATTGTCCTGCAAATAGAATCAGTTCTAGCAAGTTATTTACTGCAGGGCCCAGAAACAGAGAATAGGCTTATTCATTGTTTAAGAAATAAAAAAAATATGAGGAAAATAGAAATTCAAAAACACTGAATGTATAGTTTATTTCTAAAAATGGAGCTTAGCCAATATTAATTATCCTGCAAATAGGAATCAGGTTTGAGAAAATTATTTACTGTCAGAGCCTACACACAGTGTATAAGCTAATTAACTATATTAAGAAATTAAAAATTATGAGGAAAATACAAATCTCAAAAACACTGATTGTGCAGTTAATTTCTGAAAACTTGTATAACTATTGTATTGAGAGATAAGCTAGAGGATTTCATTTGCTGTTGTAATAAATGTTCACATACAGAGAACTTCTTTTTGTGCTTTCATGCATGTTAACACGGAGAGCAATAACAAATAGTCTGAAAGCACCCAGGATGAAAGAACAAAAAAAGAAAGCATCTAGGGTAAAAGCACCTAGGGTAAAAAAAGCACCTTGGGTAAAAGCACCCAGAGTGTAAGAACCTAGGATGAAAGTGCGCACTGAGTGAAAGCACAAAGGGTGTAAGTCTTAAAGCACACTGAGTAAAAGCAGACAGTGTACAAGACAACTCACCTGAGATTGTCTGTTTTCACCTGAAGTGTGACCTAATGATCCTGTGACAGCAAGACCTTCCTCACCCCTTCTACTGGCATCACAAGTGTCATTATCCTACGGAAAAAAAAACATTTCACTGAAACACAGGACAAGTTAGTTGACAACACTAACAGTTTAACTTCTGTACTCGCATCACAACACTAACAGTTTAACTTCTGTACTCGCATCACAACACTAACAGTTTAACTTCTGTACTCGCATCACAACACTAACAGTTTAACTTCTGTACTCGCATCACTACACTAACAGTTTAACTTGTGTAGTGGTTACAACTACCATCACTACACTAATTGTTTAACTTGTGTGCTAGTTACATCTAGCATTAAACCATCCTTCACCCATCTACTAGTATCAGACCATCCCTCCCCCATCTACTACCATCAAACCATCCCTCACCCCATCTGGATCTTCTTTCTTCACATGACAACTGCCATCTCCTTTGTGCTTTTTGTTTGCGTAAAAATCCGCCCCATGTACAGTTTTAACATGTTTGCGTAAAGAACTTGGATCTGTGTATCTTTTTGTGCATCCAATAGCTTTGCAAACATAAGGTTTCTGTTAAAAAGGAAAAAAAATGTGTTGCATTAGTGAACAATTTTATTTCACACCAGACATTATTTCATATTCATTTTTTAGGTGTGTGGCTAAATAATTAATAATTATAAATATCTTGATGTAAATATTGAGGAGTCAAAGACTAAGCCAAAATATTACGATGCATGTGGGAAGACATAAAACACTAATTATAGCAAAGTATATCAACGACTGGAGGTTTCTTTTGTCTATAGAATGTTTTTATGACATAGTTGACTAACATCTAGAAGATTTTTCTGAGTAGAAGGAATGAATTAACAAAATTTGACTCACAGCATTGGAGTGGGTCCTGTTTTGATGCTTGGCTCTGTCTGAGGCATTGCTGAAGGCTTTAGTACATCCAGGGAACTCACACATGTATGGCTTCTCCCCTGTGTGGGAGCGTAGATGGGTCTTCAGGTTCTCTAGCCTGCTGTAGGCTTTGGTGCATCCTTCAAACTGCGGGTAAGTAAAAATTTTTAACTTTGTGAACGATTTGTGAAAAATGTACATCAAGTTGACAACAACACTCATAACATGATGAGCTACCTTCATCATACTGATAATGCAATAGTTATTTATCTTATTTAAAAAAATAAAACTAAATAAAAATTTTCCATGTTTTTATTTTTTATGGTATTAATTTTTGTTTGTAACACAGCAAGATATGTTTTAGGAAAAGACTTTTATAGTATAAACTGCAAAATTTATGTTTGTGTGCAATCAACGTACAGTGCATCGATGTGGTTTCTCCCCCGTGTGGCGCCTCATGTGCACCACTAACATATACTGGGCTTTGAATGGTTTCTCTTCTCGGCTACACTCCTGCCACCTACACACAAAGGACTTTTTATTGGATTGGATGTGATCTTGATTCAGATGCTGAAAAAATATAAAAAATGTTGTAAATAAAAAAAAATAATTTTAATTTTGTTTTATTTAAAAAGTATTAAAACCAAGTTTGATTAAAAATTTAAAAATAGTAATCTATATCAGATTTGAGTAATGAGAAAAAAAATAAGAAAAGCAATAGATGATAAAACTATTGTGACACTAATATTTTTAACAAATGACATAAAAATGTGAACTCAATTAAAAAGCCTCACCTTGACGAGCTCATCTTGCGTCTCAAACTCTCTGTTACAGTCGATCCAATGACAGTTGGTCTCAATGAAGTCTGGTTCTCCTTCTTGTGGAATGTGACCCCTGTCTCCAAAATTATCATCATCATCATCAGGCTCCATGGATGCTAAACGTGAAAATATCGCACAAATTCATAGTTTTAGTGGCAATAGTGTTTTGTTTCAACTTAATACAAAATCAGAAAATATTTGAAATATCAATTAAATAATATCTTTATGAAAATAAATGCTCTTCATCATTTAATTTAAAAATAACAACATGGGTTATAATGTTATAATTAAATATATAACTGCTATTACAGATATTCTTTTATCTATAACATTAACAAAACCTAACGATTTAAAATTTAATGCACTGACTACCAGCTTTTCTGAATAGATGGTTACACAAGATTTGAATTTTATTAACACTTTTTAAATTTTAATAAGGACCTAAGCCAAAACATTATTTGATGTACTCATTTAACAGAAATGTTTTCCTTTTTTATTTTGTTATTAAATCAACCATTTATTGTGAAAATATTTGTACCTATATGAACATGTTCTGTCTCTTTTTTGACTTTAATTTTCCTCATGTCCCCAGCATTGTCCATGGTACTGCTGACAATACTGCTCGAACCATGTTCTTTTGTTGTTGTGGAAATCTGATAAGGAGAGAAATTAGCAGTAAAATAACTTCTCAATCTTCATTCATTTAACCATTTTTTAAAACAGCAAAATATTGTCCTGGCCAGATGGTTGGGGGCTTTATTACTGATAATGTGATAACCCCACCAAAGTCTATAAAAGTAAACCTAACTTGGTCTCAATTATTTTCATCAAATTATTTTCTGTTTTTAAAATTAAAAACAGTTTCAAATATAGATCTAGCTAATAAAATAAAATATTCTAACATTGTGTTTTTGTTTTAAGTTTTAAGCAAATACATTTCAGACAAAGTGTATAATAAAAACCCTTAACAGGTGAAAGATTAGTTTTTTTTTAAAAATAATAAGGTTCTACCTGTGACTCAAACTTTGGGACAGGATGCGACTGGTGAGAACTAGGGGGCAGCATGGGGCCACTGGGTTGACTCTGCCGGCCCATGAGGGGATGGAGGGGTGGGTAAAAGAAACTTGATGGCGCCATCCCTCCAGGCCGCAGGTATGGATTAGATGGAAGTATGGGGTGGCCCGGGCTCACAGTGCCCACAGAAGCTGCAGAAATAGAACAAATCATTCACATTAAAACAGTAATGGTAACACACAGATTAAAACAGTAAAAATAATACACACATTAAAACAGTAAAGGTTACACAAAAATTAAAACAGTAAAAATAATACACATTGAAACTGAATAAAAAGATCACATACACTGAAACTAAATAAAAATAGCACATACTGAACCGGAAAGAAAATAATACACAAAATGAAGCAATAAAAAGAATACACAAATTGAAACATCATAAACCGATACACATTGAAACAGCATAAAATACACACATTGACGCCAATAAAAATAAACCGAAGCACATAAAATAATACATACTTTGAAACATAAATTATTAATATGTGATAAAATAAATTATTAAATTTCTTAGTATAGAGACATATTTTGAAAAGACGGATACCAAACCTGCAGAAAGATGTCCATAGGATCCACTAGCAGCACTAGAACTGCGAGAGTTGTGCTGTAGAAATGGCGCCAGCTGTAAGGAGCCCTCGGAGCTGCGGGTCAAGCTCTGGATGTCCAGGTAGTCTGAGATAGGAGAGTGCGACAATGCCCTCTTTCTCGTCTTCCCTCCTCCAACAATGCTAGGTCTTGGACTTGTCAAACGAGAACCTGTTAATTAAAATTTTCATCCATTTATAATGAAATATTAATTAGAAGCTACAAAATTGCATGAAACTGCTTTTTCTGTTCATTGTCAGTGCAACAGAAGCAGCTGGAATGTTGTGGACCTAGCTTGTCAGAATTGACCGAATCCAAGTACAATGAAGAGCTATGTTCCCTCTAAGCTGCGCGGTCGTGCAGTAGTTTTTAACTGCCACGCAGTCATTTTGTAAAATGCATGTATCCTTATATAAGTCTTTTAGAACACTGCGCACCCAAAATATACATTACATACAATCTTTTTTCCCTTAGAGGGAACATTGATGAAGAGGCATGGTTGTGTCCTTTTGCTACATAAGCGATCCACAGGAATGATAATGATAATTAGATAGAAAGTAGCCTATTTTATAATTCAAGAAATCAGTCATAATCTGCTAAAGAAAAATTAAAACGCTATGAAAAAGTTCCTTACTGTCTAGGGAGCCAGGCAGGGTGATACTGCCAGACCCAGGGGTGGGGGGTACATCAGAATACAAACTCCTCCCACTGAGTGAGGGGGGAGGGTACTCCCCTATCAATGGACTAGCACCTAAAGGAAGACCTGGAAAAGGAATAGAAAGAATGAGTCATTATTATTTGGTCATTTAATGTCAGCTTTGCATAGTTGTACAACAGTAAAACATTGCGAGATAAACTTAAACAAAAAGTTTTTATTTTGAATAGTATGTATCAGGTTATAAGTGATGATTTGAAGATGTGTGTAGTGTTCTGGAAAATCTTTTTTTGCTTTTAAAAGGGCTCCTGTGAGTTTGGACTTACTTTATATTTGTTGTCATTGTCAAGGGTTTATATATAATTATATGAAAGATTGTTTTTGGGTGAAAAAAATAGAGAAGAATGACACAAGGGCTAAATATTTGTGGCAATGGCAAGACAAAGATTTAAGTTATGATAACCATTTATAACCTTTGTAATGACAGTTTAGCCTAGGTCACACTCAGCTTCTCATTAAAAAAAAGAAGAATTAATTTGATTGCATTACAGTAACGTCTAAAGATGCGGACAGCACAGGGTGACACCATTCAAATAACACTAAATGTAATGACAAAGTCTGTTTCTAATTTAGCTTAACAGCTAAATGTACACTTTGGTGCCACCATCTGAGATAGGGATGACATCATATTACTTAAAGTTTTAGAATATTATTGCCATTGACAAAAAGGGTGACACCCTGGGTTACTGCTCCAGGTGTCACAAAGATAAGCCCAGCCACTAATGCAAAAAGTGCATGTGCAAAAGATTAAGCTTGTCACTTTTTGCCTGCTCCAAATTAATACATGCAAGCAACCTTGAGTGTTACAGTTAGAAGTAAAGAAAAACAGACATTTTCATGCAAATCATGTCCCAATGTAGCCCTCTTCAATAAAAACTAAAAGTATTAGATTCATAATAATAATCTTTTTTGGTGGCGGAGATTAACGTCTTTGGAGTGAATTATCTATAAAAGATCCACCCAGCCTAGTGACAGAATGTTTACTTGACTTAGTCCTCTTTGCTCCTTGTAGGACATAGCACCTCAACCATACCCTTCCACTTTGTCTGGTCCATGGCTATTGATTTTGTAATCTCCCAAGACATGCTACTAGTGACTCCCAAGACATGCTACTAGTGACTCCCAAGACATGTTACTACTGACTCCCAAGACATGCTACTAGTGACTCCCAAGACATGCTACTAGTGACTCCCAAGACATGCTACTAGTGACTCCCAAGACATGCTACTAGTGACTCCCAAGACATGCTACTAGTGACTCCCAAGACATGTTACTACTGACTCCCAAGACATGCTACTAGTTACTCCCAAGACATGCTACTAGTGACTCCCAAGACATGCTACTAGTGACTCCCAAGACATCCTACTAGTGTCTCCCAAGACATCCTACTAGTGACTCCCAAGACATGCTACTAGTGACTCCCAAGACATGCTACTAGTGACTCCCAAGACATCCTACTAGTGTCTCCCAAGACATGCTACTAGTGACTCCCAAGACATGCTACTAGTGACTCCCAAGACATGCTACTAGTGACTCCCAAGACATCCTACTAGTGACTCCCAAGACATGCTACTAGTGAGTGACTCCCAAGACATGCTACTAGTGACTCCCAAGACATGCTACTAGTGACTCCCAAGACATGCTACTAGTGACTCCTAAGACATACTACTAGTGACTCCCAAGACATGCTACTAGTGACTCCCAAGACATGCTACTAGTGACTCCCAAGACATCCTACTAGTGTCTCCCAAGACATGCTACTAGTGTCTCCCAAGACATGCTACTAGTGACTCCCAAGACATGCTACTAGTGACTCCCAAGTCATGCTACTAGTGACTCCCAAAACATGCTACTAGTGACTCCCAAGACATGCTACTAGTGACGCCAAGCTAGCATGAATAAAAGACTACCTGGCAGGCTGGCGGGACTAAACCTGCGACTAGACAAGGGGTTGTAGTAGTTCCTCTGTAACTGTTCCCAGTGGATCCGTGATGCCAGTTGTGTCACAGGCTCGCCTGGAAGCAGGGGACTGCGCATACTTAACAGAGAGAACTCAGATTGGGTAGGGCTGGAGGACAACCTGAAAACACATTATTAGCTTTAATTAAGGTCAGTAGGTCTTTGACCTAAATATGACCTGAAAACACATTATTAGCTTAAATTCAGTTCAGTAGGTCTTTGACCTAAATATGACCTGAAAACACATTATTATTTGCTTTAATTAAGTTCAGTTGGTCTTTGACCTAAATATGACCTGAAAGCACATTATTAGCTTAAATTCAGTTCAGTAGGTCTTTGACCTAAATATGACCTAAAAACACATAATTAGCTTTAATTCAGTTCAGTTGCTGTGTGACTTAAATATATGTTATGTTGTAATGTGTAATAAAAGACATTTTTTTTTATGATCAAAGACAATGCTAAGAGGTCTTAGTTTTGCATTCTAAAGAAATCAATTAAAATTGTTCATTTCATTTTTCAGAAAATTTATCTAAACCACTAGACTGAGACTCTAGACCTACAGTTATAATTAACTGAAACTAATTTCAAAACATTGTATGTAACGCTTTTTAAGCTGAAATTTGTATTTAGAAACGAGTAATCTCCTGCAAAAAAATTGACATCAACAAATACATCTTATACATTTGCTAAATAAACATTTTGTAAATCAACCATTTTGTAAAATAATGACAAAAAATTAGGCGAAACTATAATTAAATTTTAGTATCTCAAAAACTTTGTGAGAATTTTCAAAAATTGTTCACTGAAAATAGTGGTGGAACAAATACAGTTTAAAAAGAAAATAACAGCTTACCCATGAAGATGATGGAAGGGGGAGGTTGGGGGCCAATGGTATCGGCCTTCCAGTGTGGAGGGGTTGAGGGGGAGTGGGGTGTTTATTGGGTACGGATAGTGAGCATAACCATAGGGTAGACCTGGGGAAGAAATAATCTATTTTTAGCAACAAGTTTTATAATGTATAATACATTCATCAACTTAGACCTAGCCGATTACGGCTATTGAAAATACAAACTTAACATACATCATCACTACAACTTTAAGCCTATAACTCTGTGATATGATGATCATCATTTTATAATTTCAGTACGGAATCGGGGTGCGGGTTAAAATAAGCAGACGGCATGATCTTCTGCCCTATGTGTACTGTCTGTACTGGGACCAACTCGCTGTTCGGGAGGGGGAGGGGGGAGATAAATGACCGTTACGGTCTGCTGGCTACAATATCTAGTCAGCCCCAACATTCCCGTGTCCTTTCTTTTATTTTTATTTTTTGTCACTTGCGATGCTACATTCCAGTCCGATTTTGTGTATGTGTGTGTGTGTGTGTGAGTGTGTGTACACGCGTCTAAGGCAGCCCTGAGCAATTGAGAAAAACAAATTAAACACAGTTTATTTCTTTACTGCTGAACTGATGCCCAAAAAAATCACGCAGATTACGTAGCAAGTTTTAAACCGTTTACGTGACTGTTAAAATTACGTACAACTGCATTTATTTTTAAAAAATTATTTGTATAGAAATCTAGATGCGGACCAATTAGGAAGGACATATTTTTAAAAAATTAGCAATCCTTTAGAAATAGTCGGCCAAAAAGACAGACCATGACCATGTTTCATACGAATGGGTAGCGTATAGTGTATTGTAGTGTATATTTCTAGATCTAGTACGTTCTATGCCCAGTTGCCTATACTTTCCCTAATTTGAGTCATGTACGTTTTCCATCATGGCTTATTAGACAAAAAATCGTAACTCGAGGTTTTTGGTTAACAGTCGTGTGCTTTACCGCTCGACCACGCCGTCACTTAACATACCAACTACAACATGATAGCACTTATATAGAGCAAGATCTAGATACATTTTGTAAACAATGAACTTAAAATCTTTTGCAACTAAAAACTTAGATTTTGGATGATAATTAAAAAATGCCCATTTTTCTCAACCTCATGGTCAATAGGGCAGATGAAGTAGAGTTCAACTGTTTCTGTGGCATTGAAAGGATTATGTGGACAATATATCTTCACTCTCCCCCTCCCCCTCTTAACCCTTGTTTTTTTTCTGATACTTATCTCATATTTAGCGTACACAGATAATTTAAACACTAATTATAAACACACACACGCTCATATGTTCGTATGTGTGTTTCTTTCAGACCTCCCTCCTCCCCATTCACTCCCTCCTCCCCATTCTCATTCTGCAATTACTTGTGCTGGCCAGGTTAGGCGAGTAGAGGAACTGACCATAGGCCTCCAACAGTCCATTCCTGGTCGGGTCGGGGAAAGGCTGAAAGCTTAGGTACGCTGGTAGCCTGGGTTCGGATCCCGACGATGTGGGTGGAGGGGGCAGGGGGGTGGGCCCAACCCCTCGATCAACCGTTTCCACCGAGCGAGCCCCCGATTTGCGACCATCAGAGACACTGGGTTCCTCATCAACGCGAGTGATGTGACTGCTGGGGGGTCGGCTCACCTGGTTGACCCGTAGACGCCCCTTTTGGTGCGGATCTGTCAAAGAGAGGAAAAAAAAAGATTATGTTTTGGTGTGTCAAATTTATTGTAAATTTTACACTTAAAAAATGTAAACGCGCATCTATGAGAGGAAAAAAAAAAGATTATGTTTTGGTGCGTCGAATTTATTGTAAATTTTACACTTAAAAAATGTAAACGCGCATCTAAGAGACGAAAAAAAAACACTATTTTTTGGTGTGTCGAATTTATTGTAAATTTTACACTTAAAAAATTTAAACGCGCATCTAAGAGAGGAAAAAACATTATGTTTTGGTGTGTCGAATTTATTGTAAATTTTACACTTATAAAATTTAAATGCGCATCTAAGAGAGGAAAAAACATTTTTTTAAATGTCGAATTTATATTTAAAATTTTACGCTTATAAAATTTAAATGAGCATCTGCCTAAGAGAGAATAAAAGAACAATGAAAAATATGTAAGGAGAGAATTAATACAAGTTTGCATTAGAATCTATTCTAATTATTTATACATTTCACATTGAAATTTTTTAATGATGATCTGAGAATGAAAGAAGAAAGTAAATGATGATAGCGGCCTAATGAAAGTTAGTGATATTCGTAAATAGATCCGTATAAAGAGTGCAAAATAAGTCTTAATAACAAAACCTCACAAGTCTTAAAGCTATGGGAAATATAAAAAGCAGGGTTGGCCCATAATATTTGGGTCTTTAAAGTGCAGTTAGTGGACTATTTTTATACATGATAGACTCTAAAAAAAAGAGAACATTCAAAAATAGTAGTCCTATGAGTAGTTCGCACTGTTGTGTAGAAATGTAAAAATGTAACAAGAAAAGGGATTAAACATTGAACAATCATTTTTCGAAAAAAAAAGCACAAAAATCTGGACGTATCAATCGTGTCGCCAGATAAAGCGTCATGACGTCACCTGCCTTTCTCTAAATGTGAGCACCTGACATCCAATTATCGATATTTTCTGACACGAGTTGGGCAAATTCTTGCGCACTGGTTCGCGGGTTAAAAAAAATATTCAAAACGACCAACCATTATAATGCTATTTTTATGTAAAAAAAAAATCAGAATGTTTCGGATCTTCATCATTAGAAAAGTGAAATGGAAGCTTTCTATTTTTATCTTGGTCGAAAAGTGTGTCAGTCCATGTGTTTGTACAGCGTCAACGAAGATTTAAATACGAAGGGAGAGAATCCTTTTGAAATTTAGAAAAAAGATGAACAGCCTCCCACTTAAACTTGAATAAGAACAAACTTTAAAAAATCGCCCCAGAGATTAATTTTTGTTACTTTAAATATTTAAATTAGTTGAAGATGACGTCCATTTCTTTTTCAGCATTACTAAATTAGCCTTTTATGTTGCTGATAAAATAATTAGCTTTGTAGTTAGGGCTTTATTGAATAAACAATTACACATTGGATAATATTTTAATACAAAAATCTATACTTTGGTGCTAGGATAACAAGCGCTTGGGATGTGTGTGTGTGTGTGGGGGGGGGGGGTTCATCCATAAATAAGGTTACAAAAAATACAATGAAAAGTACATTTTAATTTTTTTTTGAAGAATTATGTTTTTTTATGGATACATTGATCATTGAGAATGTTTGCGACGTCTTTGTATTTTGTAACGAAACGTGACTGTAGAAGGTTTGCGTATAACCAGCTTAAATAGCGTGACATCATGTATAAACACTTCTTGTAAAAAAAATTGCACTACTTTTTAGACGTTGAACCTTTGTCACTGTGTTACATTTTTCTCAAGGATAAAAAGTGCATAGCATATTTTCTTCCAAATGATATCTTTAAAAGCCCCTCCACCCCTTCTCCAAAGCGATAGGTAGACAAACGGACAAGCTGACCAAAGAAATGACTAGCCATTGAATCGGCAGACACATCGACATGGTATTTTATTGACATACAAACATTATTAAAAGGGTAAGTATAGGCTGTGCCACAAGAAACAAGGTACACATTGAAGCGATCAACGGAGCGTGACATCCATTGACGAGGGCATGGTCGTGTCGCCTGATAGACACGGTGGAGTGTTGACATTTTCAACACTGACACACAATACCGACAGGTACGGCTCATGGCGAGACAGGCTGGGGGACGGGGAAGGGGGTGGGGGATATGAAATTAGTGCTTTCTTTAAATTCACAAGCTGGTTGAATAAAATACGAGAGGAAAAAAAAAGATGGCGGTTAAAACAAAATTATTATTCATTATTCAGTAATTTAAAAAAAAATTGAAGGAGTTGAGACATGCGCAGCACATTGGTGACGTCAAACGTGTGAACAGTGACGTGTGCACAAGATGGACGCCAATAAAAAGCGCTTGCATAACGTCGGAGTGTTGTTTGCAGGCTAGTGAAAGCAGATGTATTTATTTGAAAACTTAACACATTCGCGCCATTTTTTGTTGACTTAGGTCGCTACAAGGGTGATTGTCCTACATAATGATTTAAGTATTCTCGCCTACTAGACACCTTAATATTGTTTAATACCTCTAGATGGACTTAACCATAACCTTTACACTTGATATATCGTTATCAGTTTTTCTATTGTGTGCCTATCATCTATGTGAGTAACCAAAATCTACTTGCTAATCCAAGAATAGGTTGCTTGTCATATTTTAAAAAACTTAAATATACATTTTTTGAATTTTCAAATTCTGTAATTGCTTTACAAATTGGAAAAAAAATGCATGGAAGTATGAATATAAAGTCTGCTTTTCAAGATATAGACAGATAAGAAAGATACGGGGACATTTTTATAGAACGAAAAAAGAACCCAGGGTCGGTAACTCTGTGCCTTAATCTCCCCCAAGTGGCAAACTTCCTTCGTTTTATTTCCATTTTGACCGCCCTTTGAGGAACCTCGGTGTGCGGGGGATACCTTAACAATGCGCGCCCCAGCCCTGTAATAATAGGGTCTCCCCGGGCCGACGTCTGCTTAAAGCCCCCCTTTCTCGCCCTACCTTCCCTCGGGACGGTTAATCAAGCGTAAGAGGGCCCCAGTATGTTTCATGCGCTGAGGCTATCAAAGTTTTGAATAGACGGTGCACAGGAAAAAATAACACCCACACACATTTATTCTGCCCCTAGGCGGTGTTGGATTATTTTGTCAACCCTTATATTTTTCGATGGCAAAAGCACAGGTTATTTTTTGCCCCTCAAGCTTTGTGTTACTTAAAAAAAAAGTTCAGATGTGGCTATGTGCTGGTCAAAAAGAGGATTAAAAACATCACTTATATTTATTCACAAAATGATGTAATTAAATGCTTAAAGTATAATCCTGAAAAGTAAAATACGGGAGAGAAAAATCCTCTAAAATATATGGACTTTTATAGGATGAGAATGGAGCATTCGAAATAAACAGGAGACTTATAAAATACAAGAATGACGAAATATGTTTTAAAAAGGGATACAGCGCTAGTTGGGTCATATCGAAAGAATTACAAATCTAGGAGGGGATGAAAGTGGTGTATAACCACAACCACAAAGGGAAACGACCAAAATTTAGAACTAAGCCCATATCTCCATATGATTATGTGGAGACAGAACCACGGCTTGGAATCGAGACATACAAGAAGACCTAAGATACATCTAATTGGAAGAGGGTGTTGAAGTAGGCCAAGTCTCTCCATGGGCTGTAGAGCCACAGGAAGGGTATAATTCTAGAACATTCAACCCATATCACGGGTATTTTCTGTGGCAATAAAAAAAAATTGCTCCACATCTCAACACAAACACCTTATACATGGGCCTACACACTTGTCGCCTCAGTTACACCCCCCCCCTTCCACTCACACACACCTGTGCTTTCCCCATAAATCCATCCCTATCACCCGATCAATGTAAAACTGTCAGCAGTCTGACAAATATGCTCACAGGCTAATCAAAGGTCGTGGGAACAACCAAAAAGATAAACCTTAAATTTGCTTGAACGAAACAATAATTTAAAAAGATAAATTATTTTGAAAATGAATTTATGAAACAGATCCAAGTGATTTAAGTTTAAATTTAGTGTTTTGTCCTGTATGAGGCATGTCTTTACTAATGACATACTTTATTCTTTGGAAAAAAAAACAGCAAAAAAAAAATAATAAGATAAAAAATGAAAAATAAAAAAATAATAAAGAAAGTAAAAAATAATTTAAAAAAAAAAACAGCAAAAAATATAAGGTAAAAAATGAAAAAAAGAATAATAAAAAAAAGTAAAAAAAAACAAAAACAAACTTTAAACGTATTACTTCGGCACCCTAGAAAAAAAAAGTAATATTGTGTTGGATTAAAAAAACAACAGACTAACACAAAAAAAGAATTTAAAACAGTTTGATAAAAAAAAAACTTCTTTTGTGGAACGATTCGTTTTCGTAAAGTACTATAAAGCAAGCTCACACACTAACTACACACTTTGTCTACACACCTCACCCCGCACTGTACCAGCCCCCAAACACACCACCACCAACCCCTCTCGCCACGTCAGCCCACCCAGCCTCGCCCGTCACGCCTCATTTAGTCTCCACCTTTCACGGCAAGACAGTCCCCCTTTTGATGCGCCTCTACCCCGGGGATGGGACAGTCTGGGTGGCACCCAGCACCCCTGACCGGCGGCACAAAAGAGTCACCGACGGCTGAGCAGACTCCAGCGGGTGCCAGATTCTCCGCAGCAGTAAAACGGCAATTATCTGGAAGCCATTCATATTTTTATTGCATAACTGCAGCTTAGGATGGAATAGCCATCATAAAGGGGGGAGCATCAGATGAAAGAAGACATCGGGGATGTATTGTGTGTCGGCGGGGAAGCCACCCATAGCCAAGTTAGGAGGCGACCTTTAGAACCGAGGTGGGAAAGGCACATCAGATAAAAAGTGGTAACTTGGTGTTGAAAAACGCACTTTCTCTAGTACAGATATGTTCGAGTATTTAATAAACCTTGTATGTACTTATGCTGGGGACTTTATACGGCTGAGTTTACTTGCATGGAACTTTGATGAAAAAAAATTCCCTATGAAATTTTAAGTAAAGATGGGGGCAACTTTTTCGGGGAGGCATGGACACTGCCAGTCCACCCCTGTATTAGCTAAAATGTTCAAGAACCGTTAAGCACGTACAGCTATTAAAGCATGTTAGCTCCACGTTGAGAGATAAGGCGAGATGGTAGAGAGGCAGGATCGAATCCCACTTAGACACAAGTCTGTGTAGCTGCTAGAGTAACTTATGATTGTGTTAAAATATCTGTGTTAAAATACCCCAATTGGCTTTGTCCAATAGCTAGAGTAACTTATTACTATGTTAAAATATACCATTAGCTAGCTTTTATAGCTAGAGTAACTTATTACCGTGTAAAAATATCTGTTTTAAAATATCACATTAGCTTGACCAGATTCTCGTGTAATCTACAAGTTACTATACATGAGCTATAAGTTACCTGTGTAGATTTACTCCATTTATAATTATAATATTCAAATACATTATCCACCGATGTTAAATACACATTTTAGACAGACCTCAAGTAATTTTTGTACCTTTAAATAATAAACGAACAAGACTGAAAATGTTACTATGGAATCCTAGGCTCGATCATGTAACATAAACCTCTTATAATTTGCACCCCCCTGCACCCCCTCTAACCCACCAACTGATGGCCATATGAAGCCATTGTCTCCAAATGTATTTGTCTTGAACTACGCTATGTACAATTTATAAGGAAACAAACCCACTGATGCTGGTGTGTTTTGCACACCAACGGTTGTCATAATTTACATCACCTACAGCTGACTCGATACAGCATTTGGCATAAGCCTAGGCCATTGTAACAAAATCATCAATAAAAAATAACACGAATACATAATGATAATGCTAGTAGTTGCGTTAACCAAACAGTATTGATGTAATTGATGTAATAGACAGACGTTAGATGTAATTGGTGTAACCAATAGCTGAGACAGCCAAGCCGTGTTGAAGAAAATACAAATTATTTACCTAGTTGCCACTGGCAACCTCACAGAAAATGGCGTCTTTTCTATTGTAGCAATTCTAAATGACAGCATTCATAGACTTTGACAAAGAAATTATGGATTTTAGCAACCACAACATAATAGGAATATAAAAATCTGAATCGGTCTGTCAGTTCGTAAATGATTTCAAATTTGACTTAAAGAAGCTTTCTTTATGAGTCGCGTACCAAAAATACGCGAGAGACATGTATTATACTTTTGGAGAGATTACCCCCCCCCCCCCCCCCCCCAACACACTTTCATTAATAATAAATTAGGTTTATGGTTGATACTGAGTTACAAACTCGATGTATTTTAGGTAAAATGTTTGTTATTATCGCCGATTATACAGTTATTAAAAAATACATATTGTTTAATTTAAAAAAAGGGTCTTACTAATACACGACGGTATTAAAATAACTTATGTCGCTATTTATTTTTTTAATGTTTTTGGAAACACCCTCCTCCTCTTTGGGTGATGATTGACCTCTAAAAATTACATAACTATTGTGAATAGTGTGGGGGATGCACAGCTGCCTATTTCCATTCGGAATATTTTCCGCTGTTTATTCATAATGTTTATTAAAAAAATAAAACCCTCAATTTGGAATATACTACACGTGTTTTGGGTCTTTGGCTAGAAAAAGGAATTCGTCAGTTTTACATTGGATTACACTAATTACGACTAATTACATTAATACCGTTCCTTGCTCTTTACAAAACAAATGAAAAAACAAAACCACTGTATTAACATATTTCACTGTCTGGTTATATTGTTAGATAATAATTATATTGACTAGGAACGTGATACCAAGATTGTAATCTAATTTAATTTTATAACTGACTAATTACTGACTGCTGACGAAAGATTTAGTAATTAAACACCAGTTCACGCCACGCGACGGAAATTTAGCAAAATTCAAATAAACAAAACCAAGCGTTAACTAACATTGAGGATAAACTAATTGGGCTGCTAATTAAGCAGCTATCCATGTCACGGAAAGCTTAATTTACTTGAATTCTGCAAACATTTAGCTTCGCTAATCTAATAGTATTATTTCACATTTTTATTCGACAAATATTAATCCAAATGGATTAATTCAGCTATTTCAGGGCAATAAAGGCGGATAAATGACAGTAAACTAAACTAAATATGTCATGCTAATTCTTAACTTTATGTAAACCATTATATCGGCTTAACTTTATGTATACCATTATGTCAGCTTAACTTTATGTACACTATTATGTCGGCTTATTTTTTATAACCACAGCTGTGTCGTATGTGTTGATATTCACAGAGATACAAGATTCGTATTGTTTAATCTGTTTTTTAGAACGTTCAGGGCTAGTGAATAGATAAAAAAAGGCTTTGAAGATTTTCGCAGCCATATAATTCAAATTTAACTTTACACCTTCGTTACAAGTTTTAGAAACAAATACATTAAGAAGCGTTTAAAGGAGCATTACCATTCAAGATGTGAGGACACCGGGCCATATGACACGGTCACCCACTATTTAGCGACCGTTGTTATTGTAAAGCATACAGACACTACCACTATTGTTTTTGAGGACCTTTATTTCTGTAAAGCATTATAGAAAATCACACAAAAGGTGAATACCCCCTCCTAAAACTGCTCGAAAACCCATGAGTTCAAAAGCCCATCCGAAGCCTAGGTATAACATCGCTCACTGCTTGAAGACGACACCAGATGCTTTGAAACTCCTTGCACACCTCGCATTTCGCACCACACTGAAACGCACAAATGAGCCCATTCTATATGTTTTGTTAACCAACAGGTTAAGTCACCTACTGAAGCTACCCTTGCAGGCTACCTGCGAAGATGTAGGCTACACGCAGGTATCAGGTCACGTGACTCCCGTAGCCATGTGATAAATGCGTGTAGGTGTGGGGCCTACACCAGCGGGGCGGGTGGTATGGGCCCAATTATCTCACCCCACCTCCCAACAATTCTGGCCATTGTTTGAATTCGACCAGGGGGGATAACTCTAAATCTGCATTAGTCATGGAACAGCCGGAAGCGGTTGGGCAACGTGGGAATACATCTATGCCATTGTTCTACATACAAAGAATAGCTGTGTGGCGTAGCTAGGGTATTTGTTGCCTAGTGTTGACATACTGTTAATGTTTCCGAATTAATAAAACAACAACAAAAATTGGATGAATTTGCTGTTATTTTAACCTATTTTTGTGTGGTCTGATACCTGGTAGGCCCACACGAACAAGGTGTATTACCTTGACATTTGGTACACTATTGGAATACCTGCATTTTTTTCTAATTCAATTTTTTGGTCTAATTCTTAACCACGAGGAGACTTAACACGATTACGTTTAAGGGTTAAAGAAAATATTTCTGAAACGCGGGCACAGAAGCCATTTCAAGAAGACATTTTGCACCCCATCTCCATTTCTCAATCGTTTACTCCATTCCAAAATATTCTGGATGCAATTGTTTTCCTAGTATCGCTACCGTAACCCTAACCTGTGCGTCGACCCTAATCCTGAATATACCTCTGGTTTTAGTATCGATACCGAAAGAAAAGATAAGCTTTGATGCGATACCGTCCTGTCTGGTTTATTGTTCAAGAACCAGCAGATGTTGAAAGACAATGCCAGAACTCAATACATCGAATACAGCACATGTTGAAGTTCATCTGCGCACCAAGAGTTGGGAGGTGTTTGTGTTTTTTAGCTCACCGGGTCGGTGCGGCACGGTGCGAACACCGGAAGTGACGTGTTTTATGAATTTCGTATAACGCGGCGGTGTCGGGTAGCCGACCAATGAAGGTGGATGTGTTAGTCTGGGGGGGGGGGGGGGGGAGGGAGGGGGAGGGAGAAAAAAAAAGTTGGAGAAAACAAGGAAATTAAAGATGACGGGGTCGGGGAGATAGTGCGCAAATGTCGAGGGGGGGGGGGGGGGGGCGCCCTCACTGCTCAGCTCTACGGGGTGGGGGTTAGGGGAATGAGGAAATAAAGATAAGACAACCAGAGGCACGAATATAATGGTGAGGGGAGGGGGGAAAGCGGAGGGGGTCTTAGCGGGAGGGGAGAGGGTGGAATGTATAATGTTTCCACGCTGGGTTGTAAATAGTTCGTTCAGGGTCAAAAACAAGAATTAGAAAAGTTTTTTTTTTTTACAATATAGTCAAATATTAAAACACAAGACATTGATGTAGAACAGTGGCGGTGGCAGTGGGGGTATGGGGGCACACTTTCTATACACTAAGTTGAAGGGGCTGGCCTCTTTTTATAGAGGCTGAGTCTACAGCAAATACATCGGAAATTCAAACGTATAATATAAATCTAATAATACGTTATATATATATGTATGTATATATATATATATATATATATATATATATATATATATATATATATATATATATATATATATATATATATATATATATATATATATATATATATATATATATAAATATACTATGTAGGTTTTAAAAAGTAAATTGAGGACGTTTTAATAGTTTAAGTAAGAGGAGGGTTAGAAAGCGAAAGAAATATATCTCTGGCCCAGTAATAATGTAAACCCCAGTTTGCTGATGTGAATTTAATCAGCTCAAGACAACCGTTGACTTTCCATACAGTGTTGTTTTTGTAGTATCCAAACACAAGGCTAAATTTTCTTGCTGGACCATGTACGCACGTACACATATAGACCAAAGTCTTGTACACACAGCGACCAAAATACAGAACCACTGCGAAAACATGTACACAAAGTCGAAACATGTACACATAGATGTTAAACGCATGTCTATAAAGAGAGCTAAACCATGTACATATTGAGCTTAAACAATCAGAACTGTGTTCTAATCTGGTAAAAATCTAGCTCCTACACGGACAAAAAAGTAAAGTTATATTTTAACAATGGTGTGTAACTACAAACAGCAGTAGGACATCAAAAGATACTTTAGTTCGGAGGTCACTGATACACCAGCCATACAGCCCGTGTAGGGGGGCGGGTCAGGTTTTTGGGTGGGGGGGCTAGTATGTGATGACCTGTTATCTTGTCTTATCGTTTTATAGTCTCTGGTGTCAGAGGGTTAATGAAGGGAGGAGGTGGGAGAGGGGTGGTTCAAAGCGACCTTGACTCAGCAAGGTCACGGGAGGACGAAGACACGGAAAATAAAACAAGATTAACAAAAGATAAAAAAAAATAATCCCTAATTTAAACAACAGATTAATTTCTTAATATTTAGTTTTCTAAATACAGAAAATAAGCACGGAACTGTCTTTTGTCATTGCATATTTGTCCAGTATCTAGCCCATTTATACCAGCTTGTAAGTCAAGTAACATTCCCACTTATCCCAGATAGTGAATCGAGTATCTTGCCCATTATTCCAGATAGTGGATCGAGTATCTTGCTCACTTATCACAGATAGTTAGTTGAGTATCTTGCCCACCCATCACATATAGTTAGTTGAGTATCTTGCACATAATCCCAGATATTGAGTTGAGTATCTTGCCCATAATCACAGATAATGAGTTGAGTATCTTGCCCATAATCCCAGATATTGAGTTGAGTATCTTGCCCATAATCACAGATAATGAGTTGAGTATCTTGCCCATAATCACAGATAATGAGTTGAGTATCTTGCCCATAATCCCAGATATTGAGTTGAGTATCTTGCCCATAATCCCAGATATTGAGTTGAGTATCTTGCCCATAATCACAGATAATGAGTTGAGTATCTTGCCCATAATCCCAGATAGTGGGTTGAGTATCTTGCCCATTATCCCAGATGGTGAGTCGCGTATCTTGCCCATTATCCCAGATAGTGAGTTCAGTATCTTGCCAACCTATCCAAGATAGTTGAGTATCTTGCTCACTTATCCTGCTGTCCCACTGAGATAATGCCAAACGCAGACAGCAGCGTTTCGCTCTAAAAGATGTAGCTGTAGCTAGAAAAAAAATGGCATCAAATGTTCCCCAGGTTCTCGCAGCAATTAGCTGCAGCAGTTTCTGGTTCCAGGTTCTGGAGCTGTATGGAGATTCCAGACATGGGGACTTTAGCAGACGAGACGTCATGCCGAGGGGGAGGGAGGGGGTCATGTCCACGTCTGCCCGTGTCTACTGTTGGGGAACATTTTTTGTCTTTAAATGTTTGAGCTTTGAACAGGAGTTTAGAGTTTTCGCCCCTTCATGTTGACAAACGTTTAGTAAAAAAAACAAAATGATTAAAGAATTAGAAAAAATTGCGAATTAACCTTGTTTATTTTTTTAAGGCAGGGTAGCGCTGTTTAAATAAATTTAGCATAGAAAATTCCCCCCTTCCCACCCATTACGCAATTAAAGTAAAAGTTTTTTAACATATTAAAAGAAACGTTTAGAACATTAACATCTTTAAGGTATGCACTAAAAAAATAATAATAAACATAAAACGACTTTCTTTAAATATAAAACAATGTACCACTAGTTAAATAACTATAACGAAAATCGTGGGTTGTTTATACAATTTTAGTAAGGGCATTCAATACATATTTTTTTACCAGCATCTCGTTGGGTGTACGGTGCTGTGAATGTGTAACAATGGAACACACATACACCAATTTAAAACGATTAACGGGTACGTTAATTGAGTCTGAAGCGCTAAGTTAATCTTGGGTGGAACATTTTTTTTTCAAGTCAAACAAAGATGAGAAGAAAACATGTGGTGGAAAAATGAAGTCCTCAGTTGCCCGTAGAGTACATGTTGGCCATCCGCTGGTAAGTCATTTACCTTATCTCACTCGGATGGACCGCAAAGGCTGAAAGTCGCCTGTAGGAGCATCATTAATTCGGCGATTAACCCGATAACGGCTGGGATTTTTTTTTTACCCAGAATGCAGGCTGGAAATGGTTTGGACAAGGCCGACATACAGCGCCCTCAGGTGAAATATACACCAGTCCGACGGCACGATTCCCTCCCCTTAATTTTATCCTTGATTGGCATAGTTAACCGCGTTAGTTTTCGGAAGCGGATGTTCTCTATCTGCACTGATGCGCATGCGCTGTAGAATATAGTGAGCAGCAGAGATTTATTTTTGAAAAACTCTGGTCTGCATTTTTTTCACGTGTTAAATTGCTTTCCTCCTAAAACCCCTCCCCCAACCATTACCACCCCACCCCCCACTTTCACTTCCCTCTCAAGAACTGGTCATAAGATTTTAAAGAAAAAAAAAAACCTCAGCCGTTTATAAAACAAGTTAAGGAACAACAAGCCACTTGGTGTTAATGTGATGGTCTGAAGAGATTTGCCGGGCCTGCAGCAGATCTCTGAGCAGAAGCCAGCACGTGTGTTCAGTCAGATAGAATTTCATCGCTCACAGCCAAGATCCCACTGGGCAGATAAATCTGGCATTTTTTTCTACAACCATTTCCGGTTTGGTGAAAGTCAACATTTCAAAATGGAACCCGCAAAAAAAAAAAATAGAAAAAATATAGTGCTGAAATTTAAGGTCCAATTTAAGACTGTATAACAAACCAGATTATCGCCTTTCAACTTAAGCAACCAATCCAAAACCTTACAACAACATCAACCCTTACAACCAAACAGACGAAACACTTACAACTACACAAACCCCTAACCACAGCCACAACCCATTACAACGAACCACACCAACCCGTCAGAACCACTCCACCCCCTCACTACCACACCAACCCCTCACTACCACACCAACCCCTCACTACCACACCAACCCCTCACTACCACACCAACCCCTCACTACCACACCAACCCATCAGAACCACTCCATCCCCTCACTACCACACCAACCCCTTACCACCTCACCAACCCCATACAACCAGTAACACCCTCGTGACATAGTGATCATCAAGCTACACACCAAATGTGTTAAGGTATACACAGTTGCGTAATAGAAACGTTACACGTCCCGGGGTCTTCGAACACATGGTGGGGTTCAAACAACAAGAAAAGTTGGGACGAGACTTCTTGTCGAACACCTCACTACCTGCATAACAAGCTGCAACTCAAAATGTGCAAACTAAACGACAGAAGCCACACAGTTAAAAACAACGTTAGGGGTTGGCGTGGTCGAGTCGTGGTTGCTAAACCGAAAAGTCTCGAGGTCGAACCCTCGGGCAGATGAGGCTCGTTAGCTGGGGACAGCAACTCTTTTAAGATAGACAACTCCAAAATCAAACAACTGCTGCCTTGTAATTTGTTCTTGGTTGGACAAAGGCTATGGAAGCAAATCCAAAAAGAAAAGCATGCTCAAATCGAAGTCAATGGCCTCAATGGCGCATAACCAGTTGACACGTATCCTAAATTGAGTTGGAGGGGGATCCCTTCCAACACTAAAATAAGAAGAAAGAAGAAATAAACAGCATTTAATTAATTAAAAGATAATTAGTTAAATAATAAACAAGATAAATGTTTTCGGAGATAACATCAATAAAAATATATCAAAAGCAAAATTTTTTTTTGAAAGTCTGTACAAATAAAACATTTAATTTATCGTTGAAGGTTTTAATTATGTCTATTTATATTTTCCTGATTTAGCTCATGTGTAAGGTCAGAAAAATCATCTGGAAATCTTGATAGGTTGTGTCTTTCGGAAATACATCCATATTGTGTTTATAATTTCGTTATTTTTCGGCTGAATAGAAACGTGCCAGCAGTAAAAAATTATTTTTAAGCTGCTTTAAATATTTTATTTTATTTTTTCCCCATCCGGTGCCGGGATACTAAAAAAAAAAAAACAACAAAAAAAAAAAAAACAACAACACACACACACACAAGAAAAAAAAGCCTCTTAAATTTGTTCCGTAATTTGTGCAAACAATTACAAAAAATACCCCGTTACTTTTAGCCCCCAAAGTTACCAAAATGCTACAAAAATACCCCTTTCCTTTTAGCCCCCCTAAGTTACCAAAAAGCTACAAAAAATACCCCGTTTCTTTTAGCCCCCCAAGTCACCAGAATGCTACAAAATACCCCACTACTTTTAGCCCCCTACCCCCTCCACAAGTTACCAGAATGCTACAAAATACCCCGCTACTTTTAACCCCCAAGTTACAAAATGCTACAAAAAATTTCCGTTACTTTTAGCCTCCCAAGTTACCAGAATGCTACAAAATACCCCGCTACTTTTAGCCCACCAAGTTACTAAAATGCTACAAAAAAATTCCGTTACTTTTAGCCCTCTGAGTTACCAGAATGCTACAAAATACCGCGTTACTTTTATCCTCCTAAGTTACCAAAAATGCTACAAATAATTTCCGTTTCTTTTAGTCCCCTAAGTCACCGGAATGCCACACAAGCAAGCAGCCACTTCTGGCCCAACTAGCCAGGACTTTTGTTAGTTTCTCCACTACGTGCCACACACCACAAGACCGGGATGCCACCTCCGTTGTTAGTGGATGCCAAGCATAACTGGGCCGTGTCCAGCGATTGACCTCTGCCCTCTGCTGACCAGATCAGATAGCCCTCGTGGAATTTCACGCATCGTCGAACAACACAGGGCAAGATGGCGGTGTGGGTCTATTGTAGTCCACCTTTTTTAAACGATTTTTTCCCCTTTGATGCAGAACTACACACTACACACTCAGCAGCACATATGTCGGTCACCGATATCTAGTTCACATAGAGGCATAAGTAAATATATTTTTAGAATTTGCTACTCAGCTATGAACTATACATACACGATTACACAGAGGTAGGATCGATACTAAACCAGCTTGAACGATTACGGCCAAACGAATATGCAGCGATTGGTCCTTTTGATTTGAGTGCGACATTTTCGAGCGACTTAGACTTTATTATTTTCTTATTTCCAAATAAATTACTGACAATTTTAATTGCTGTTTCATAGAATTGGCCTAAATGGCAACCAGTACCACTACATGTTTTCTATTGTGTGCAGTTTTGTTAATATTAGGCCTATAGAACAGAGGCGTAGCGACCCTTCCTGGCGCCCGGGGACAAACTTTTCGATTTGCACCCCCTCCCCCTCAAATTTTAGATTTGCACCCCTTCAAGATTTCGATTTGCACCCCCGACCCGCTCAAACTTTCGATTTGCACCCCCCTCAACCTTTCAATTTATTTTTCCAACCCATTTTGGCGCCCCCTAAGGTCGGCGCCCGGGGACATATGTCGTCCCCCCCCCCCCCCCCCCCGCCTCCCCCCCCCCCCCCCCCCTCGCTACGCTACTGCTATAGAACAAAATAAGTCCGAGAAAAAAAAATAACAAGAAACAGATACCCCAAAGATGTGACTCGAAACACAAAAAAAGTTCAGAAAAAAATCGGCCAGGAGGATTAAACAGTCAACACATTCCTCCACCCGCCCCCACCCCACCGCTTCTTTAACTGTCAGGCAACCATCAGGCAAAGAGGGGGAGGGTGTGGGGGGGGGGATACAGGCAAGGAGGAGGGGGTGGGGGGGGTACAGGCAGGTCCAGCAAGCTGGAGCCACGAGATATGTCGTGGGGGTGGGGAGGGGGGTGGGGCGGCCTAAGCTTACTAATGGGGGTGAGGTGGCGTCAACCATATGTTAGGGGGTGTCAACATACTGCCCGTGGGTGGTGCCTTAATACTGCTAGGGTTAAGAGTCATACTCTGGAATGTCTACTAAAAATAGCACATTTCCAGAATGTTCTGACAATTCTGTAACAGATTCGTGTACATCTCTTTAAACAGGATGATAAACCCGCCACGCCCGTGTCATCAATCATCCTTAAGTGAAACATTGTCGGTTGTTACATCGGCCTTCAGTAAGTGAAACTGTTGGCTGTTACATCGGCCTTCAGTAAGTGAAACAATTGTTGGCTGTTACATCGGCCTTCAGTAGGTGAAACAACTGTTTGTTGTTAAGTAAAAGATGCCTTGAAATCCCCCCCCCCCCACCCCACGTGTAAGCCAGTGCCTACCCGACTTCTGTAGAACAGTACTCCAAACCCATCCCACGTCCATGTGTAAGACTGCCAGAGGATTATACATACATAAGACATGGCCATTGGAAAAAATGGGGAGGGGGGGATCATTATATATATATATATATATATATATATATATATATATATATATAGGAATATCACTTGAAGAAGAGTTCAACTGAGTTTGTCCATAGTGTACTTGTAAACACACATTACCAGAGACAACTTGTAAAACAAATCAAGTGATTTTTATATCATAGGACACATTCAGTTGTAAACGTTACTTATGCTTATCAGATCACATGAATGCACAAATAAATCGGAGTCAAGGAACAATAATCTGATCGTGGAACAATTTTAGCTCAGCCGATCATACGAATGATTCATTCCTCATGACAATATAAGCTTGCCATGCTTCGATTCCTTTTTTACGATCCCTGCATGTAGATTGTAACAGCTGGTTCATTAGAAGTTAATGAGGCCCGACCTCAATTAGAACAATTAATCTACGCCATAAGTCTGTAGTCTATCCACAGGAGGAATCTAGCAGATGTTTAGGCCAATGAATAACGTGTGGCAAGCAAGTGTCGAGCTTACTGTCGCACTACTAGAGTCGTCAGATATTCAAATCATGAGACAACTCGAGACTATTTCGGGGGTCGAAAAATCCGGGACTTAATCCGCCACTGTCAATATCTAGCTGGTCATTTTTTTTAGCTTTTAGCTTTATCAGACCTAAGTACAAATGTAATAAACAAGTTACTCTAGCCCCTGATACAGGTTGAATATTTTGTTTAAATACGCGATCAAACAATTTGTATGTCAGAAAAAAACTGTATTTTTTTAAAGGAAGGGATGCTTAAGTAAACAATGTTCGAGCAGGAAGGGATGACAGCTGTTAGCGCTGGTAAAATTTTTTTTTATCTTGCATTTTCTGTGACCTAGGCTTATGAAGGGATAGTGTCGTCAGCACTATGCCTGGATGCCTTTACTTGCCCTAACGCGAGTTAGAGATGGGTGGACTCAGGGAAGTTCTACGGATTTGATCCCTGATTCAAACTCGAGACTTAGCAGTCTAGCACTCTATCCCAAGGCCACGCCGTCCCATAGGAGCCTGTTATTGCTAATTCCAAAAGTCTCGACTTCAGACCTCCTCAGATGAGATCTGTTAGCTGGCGACATCAACCCATCTAGGAGAGATAACTCTCCAAAATAAAACAACTTCTGTCTTGCAAATTGTTATAGGGTGGACAAATGCTATAGAAGCAAATCCAAAAAGTTGGCTCAAGTCGGAGTCAACAGGCCATTATGGCGTAAAACGATACACGTTGAGAACGAAGAAGAATATATTACAGAGGGATTTATCAAATAGTAGATCTAATAAAGAACTATATTTTGAAATGACACCCAGTAGACTCTTAGAAGTGAGCATAAAACATGGCGGAAGTTAAAAACAATCCCTTGTGATTAGTTCATGAGTCCAGCTTCAGCGACCCCAACAACAGAGACTGTCAAATTTTAACCAACTGTCAAATTTCAGCCGACCGTCAAATTTCAGCCGACTGTCAAATTTTAGCCGACTGTCAAATTTCATCCGACTGTCAAATTTTAGCTGACTGTCAAATTTCAGCCGACCGTCAAATTTTAGCCGACTGTCAAATTTTAGCCGACTGTCAAATTTCAGCCGACTGTCAAATTTTAGCCGACTGTCAAATTTCATCCGACTGTCAAATTTTAGCTGACTGTCAAATTTTAGCCAACTGTCTAATTTCAGCCGACTGTCAAATTTCAGCCGACTGTCAAATTTCAGCCAGCCTAATCAGAGCTCAGCCCTCCCAATTAATATCGATAATTAGTGGCGGGGAGTGAGTTACGCAAGCCCCACCCACTATGGCATCGGGTTCGGATAACGAGACGGAATGTTCTGGAAGTCTTTGAAGTCGGCACCAAACAGCACGGGGGGCATTGGTTCATCCTTTCGTTTGATAAGAAAACCAACACAATTTTTTTTTTTTAAAGAAACACTTCGCGTTATTACACAGGAGCTAGATAATTTATTTTCTGATATCGTATTTCATTGTACACTTAATGAGGGTATAGCTTCTCAAGCGATGAGGGAAAATGATGAACACTTATTTGACCATATAAGGTAGTCATTAGAAACAGAAGATGGCGATAGTTGTGTCATGTAATCAGTGTGAGGCTAAGATAATTAATTAGATTAGAATTCCGCGCTAATGATTTTGATGACATAGAGCCTGTTAAAAATCAGTCGTACAGTTTTTGATGTATTTAATTTATTGTTAACCTCAAAGATGTAAATATTAGTAGTAGTAGTTGATTTAAAATGTACTGTTGACTCTGTTTCAACTATTTACTTAACTTGGTGTTGATAAAATATTGAATTCAACACGCATGGCTCCTAATTGTTGAAATTAATATACGTATTTATTAGTTTAATATATATCACAATTAAAAGACCTTATGTTTTTTGTGATTTGTAAAATAAAAAACACATTAAACAACCCATAAAAAAGTGAAGTTTTAGTATTTAAATTATCTTTTATGAATCAAATAGTTATATATTAGTAATATAATACATATTGTAGCTCTTTTTATAGTGCATCATCTGGTCTAAAAAGCGTCTGTTATTATTTTATTCTTTTGAGAAGTGACCAAAGGTGTTATAAGACTGCATTGAGCGATGGGACAGGGTACTCATCAAAGTTAAAGAAGTAGAACGTCAAAAGGTAGCTGCCGCAGTGGCGTAGCGAGGTCGGGTGTCACCCGGTGCGACACTTAATGTTGTCACCCCCCCACCAGAGGCGTAGCGACCCTTCACGGGGACAAACATTCAAATTTTCGATTTGCAACCCCCCCTCAAGTTTTCGATTTCCACCCCCCCCCTCAAGTTTTTCTCTATATATTTTGCTATTTTTTACCTTGGTGTCACCCCCCATAAATGGTGTCACCCGGTGCGATCCGCACCCCCTGCCCCCCCCCTCGCTACACCTCTGAGCTGCCATCTGACGTCAGTTCTACAGGGTAGCCGCCGTCTGACTTGAGAGTGTATCCGCTACATGACTTCAGAGTCGATCCGCTACATGACTTCAGAGTGTATCCGCTACATGACTTCAGAGTGTATCCGCTACATGACTTGAGAGTGTATCCGCTACATGACTTGAGAGTGTATCCGCTACATGACTTGAGAGTGTATCCGCTACATGACTTGAGAGTGTATCCGCTACATGACTTGAGAGTGTATCCGCTACATGACTTGAGAGTGTATCCGCTACATGACTTGAGAGTGTATCCGCTACATGACTTGAGAGTGTATCCGCTACATGACTTGAGAGTGTATCCGCTACATGACTTGAGAGTGTATCCGCTACATGACTTGAGAGTGTATCCGCTACATGACTTGAGAGTGTATCCGATACATGACTTGAGAGTGTATCCGCTACAGGACTTGAGAGTGTATCCACTACATGACTTAAGAGTGTATCCGCTACATGACTAGAGAGTGTATCCGCTACTTGACTAGAGAGTGTATCCGCTACTTGACTAGAGAGTGTATCCGCTACATGACTTGAGAGTGTATCCGCTACATGACTTGAGAGTGTATCCGATACATGACTTGAGAGTGTATCCGCTACATGACTTGAGAGTGTATCCGCTACATGACTTGAGAGTGTATCCGCTACATGACTTGAGAGTGTATCCGCTACATGACTTGAGAGTGTATCCGCTACATGACTTGAGAGTGTATCCGCTACATGACTTGAGAGTGTATCCGCTACATGACTTGAGAGTGTATCCGCTACATGACTTGAGAGTGTATCCGCTACATGACTTGAGAGTGTATCCGATACATGACTTGAGAGTGTATCCGCTACAGGACTTGAGAGTGTATCCACTACATGACTTAAGAGTGTATCCGCTACATGACTAGAGAGTGTATCCGCTACTTGACTAGAGAGTGTATCCGCTACTTGACTAGAGAGTGTATCCGCTACTTGACTAGAGAGTGTATCCGCTACATGACTTGAGAGTGTATCCGCTACATGACTTGAGAGTGTATCCGCTACATGACTTGAGAGTGTATCCGCTACATGACTTGAGAGTGTATCCGCTACTTGACTTGAGAGTGTATTCGCCATCTGACTTGAGAGTGTATCCGCTACATGACTAGAGAGTGTATCCGCTACATGACTTGAGAGTGTATCCGCTACTTACCACTGAGTTTCAAACAGACACCAACGGTTAATTGATGATTGTTTTATCTAGATTAGGTCACGTGGTGCCAACACAAGGCCGGGGTGGGGGGTGGGGTGGGGGGGGGGAGACGTTGTCGAAACAAGCTCTTAAAACAACAATTGAAGTCACGTGACATTAAGTGACTTATATGAACAGCGCTCGTAAAGCGAGTGGGGGGGGGGGGTGTTCATAACAAAGTTTTGGTGGGTTAGAAGTGCGAAAGTTTCCTGAACCAGTTGGTAATTGATTCAAACGTAAGTATTTGACGAGAACAACGTTTCTTGTCGGAGTGGGGAGGATGGGGCGGTATTGACAGATATCCAAACAATGTAATTACTTAAGTGACATTCCTAGAACCGTCATCCCATCCAAATGGGTTTATCGGCGGTACCTGTATAGAGGTCAATGTAACCAACCAGTGCCTCCCTCCATCCTCCCCCCCCCCCTTCAACATGGCTCAAATTCCAGCAACATTTTGAGTGTAGTTTTCAAAGTGTAAACACGCATGCATTTCAGGTGTAGCTAGTCATTGTTTTGTTCCATGTCATTCTTGGGAAAGTTTAAAGTTAACGGGAACATTTGTATTAGGGTTAAATACAATTTTTTTAAAATCCTTATGTTATTGGGATATTTGAAATTTTGTTATCATTTGGGATCTTTGACCCCTTTTTTGTCATTTAGGATATTTGATTTTTTGCTTGTTTTATAATTTGGGATTTTTGAAATTTTGTGGTCATTGAGTTATATGAAGTTTTGCTGTCACTGTGATATATTGTCATTTGTAAGTAAAACATTGATTCTAAATACAAAACAGAGGGGGTGAGGGTGGAGAAAGTAATGAAGACACAAGATTTCATTCAAGAAAGTCTTAAACTGGAGGTGAGTTGTATCAACATTTTTCAAGTCTTCGATGAAACAATTTTTTTAAATCTATTTCGTAAGCTTGTATAAAACAACATTTTTATTTTCCATAAAAACACAACGGTAATGTTTGGTTAGCGGTGATTACTCTGTATTTAACATTTTTATTTGACAAAAAAAAAAAAAATAAACCGCGGCAATGTGTATTTTACGATGTTGGGCGGCATTAAACCATTAAAGGACAATTTATTGTCTTTAAAAAAAAAATCAACGATTGCGACGACAGCAAAATTCTTTAACGTGCTTTTAATTTAGAAATTACAGGAATTTTTTTTTCATGAAAATAAAATTGTCGTAAAGTAATTAATGAAAAAAGCGAATAATTTTCGTCTCGATGGAAGACTGATGCTAATTTACCCGAAGACGTGAAATCTGGAAACAAACCGAAATTCCTGAATGGTAAAGTTATAATTGTGGTACATTGAGCATCATGGTCATGTAGCTTTTCTAGAAAAACTGTATAAACTAGACATTGTGACACCCCCTTAACATCTGCGACATGCATACTCCAGTGGCGTAGCTAGGGGAGGGCGAGTGGGGCGGCCGCCCCAGGCTCCGGAATAGGTCGCTACGCCTCTGATATATTCTACATGTCTAGAAAAAAATACAACTCGCAACAAGTAAGTATCTATGTGGGGAAAATTGTTCATATAACATTAACTTGTTGCGATTTTTTAGACATGTATAGTATATATTTTGTCGCCAGTGTAAACGTAGTGTAATGATGTAACATTTGTCGAAACTTCAAGGTAAAAACCGTCACGTCTTTATAAACAAATTACAGTTTCGTGTTCTTCACACAATACACATTTTTTTTCATGAGTGCTTCTCACGATTTCAACAATTACAAGAACAGGCCGGTAAACTACAATCTCTCTAGACTATAGTTTTCTTTCTTAACCAAACTTATTCAATAGCGGCCCAACAAGCACAGTGATACAAGTTCTTGATAAAACTGACTGACATATATTTTCTTTTAAACGGTACCTTTCTGATACATTTAATTCTTAAAACTTTATAAACATACACAGTTTTTTCAAATAACCAGTTTTCGATAGTTTTTTTAAGTGTAAGTTTATAAATACTATTAATTTAAAATGTGATTAATTTAATCTGATGATTCACAAAATAAAGGCAGCTTAATCTCGTCTGATACTATTTACGTCACGCCTGCATGTGTGACGTCAGACGCGAAACTTACCCTGAAAGTTGGAGCAGACGTCTCCAATGAAAATCTCAGTCTCAACAGCCAGGATCGTGGTCAGTTCATCAGATCAGATATCCGGGCATAAAGATACACAAATATCTTTCAGATATCCGAGCATAAAGATACACAAATATCTTGCAGATATCCAGGTATAAACAAATATCCTTCAGAGACCCGGGCATAAAGATACACATAAATCCTTCAGATATCCAGGCATAAAGATACACAAATATCCTTCAGATATCCGGGCATAAAGATACACAAATATCCTTCAGATATCCGGGCATAAAGATACACAAATATCCGGGCATAAAAACGCACAAAATATTTGTGAGATTTTGCCTTAGAACTGGTTACTTTTCTCGTGAAATTTGTTACATTACTCGTGATAACTGGTTACTTTACATGTAAATCTGGTTACTTTACATGTAAAACTGGTTACTTAACATGTAAAACTGGTTACTTAACGTGTAAAACTGGTTACTTTACATGTATAACTGGTTACTTTACGTGTAAAACTGGTTACTTCACTTGTAAAACTGGCTACTTTACATTTAAAACAGGTTACTTTACGTGTAAAACTGGTTACTTTACGTGTAAAACTGGTTACTTTACATGTAAATCTGGTTACTTCACATGTAAAACTGGTTACTTTACGTGTAAAACTGGTTACTTTACATGTAAATCTGGTTACTTCACATGTAAAACTGGTTACTTAACATGTAAAACTGGTTACTTTACATGTAAAACCTGTTACTTAACACCCCTATCGACGAGACACATCAGAGAAGGTACCAGCATCACATCTGAGATAGAATCCAAAAGATGACAATGAAACACTTGAATTTTATCCCAATTTTCAACTTTGTCTGTGTAATCCAAAATGAGGTAAAAAAAACAACAGAATTTTAGAAACGTGAATCCTAATGGTGGTCAAAATATCAGAAAAATTATCCAGTTACAAGTATCCGAATTAATTATGAACTTTATCCACCTAGGAGTATCCGAATTAGGGTGAAGTTATCAACTTTATCCAGTTTGAAGTATCCAAATAAGGATATAATTTTCCGTTGTATCCAGTGGATGGTATCCAAACTTGAGTCCAACCGAGATCTTATCACATGAAAATGGTTTTAATTTTTGAAGTTAAACACTAAAACATGAATTCAAATCCTAACGAAATAGCCCACGAATAAATTCTCTCTGACCACGGCTATAAACTCGGTTGCAAATATTCCCTTGCAATATGACTGTGCTAAATGTTTGTGAACGAGGCTTAGTTTTTATCCCAAGAACTAAGAATGACAGTAATTTCACAAAGAATTTAAATCACATTTTAACATTTTAGAGCTAAAATTGTCTGATTAGTTGAAAATAAATACGATCAATTAGACCTATTAAATTTTGATTCTTGTTTTAAGTCTTCGAATAAAATTGTGAAATTTAGTATATTTTTCGGTAAAATTACATTAATGTAATCTTTTAGCAGGTTAAATGTTTTAGTTTTAAAAAAAATAAAGTAATTAGTCTAAAACTTTATTTAACAATGTGTTTTTTAATTCAAGTAGGACCTAGTTAACCTAAAAATTTAGTTAACAATTTGTAAAACTATCTTAAATAATATTACCATTTTTTTTTCTTCATTTCAAAGATAGTTGAATGAATAATTAGTATATTAAATTACAATACTTTTATGACAACAGAAATTTAGTTTACCTTAAATAGTTTAAAGTTTATAGTTTAAAAACAGAGCAGTAACATTATTAAACTAGAAGTTTATAATTTTATTAAATTCTAATTTGTTAGACTTCTAATTTCTTATAGGCTTATAATTAATTGATACTATTTTGATATTATTTTATCAGCATTTACATTTACTGATTCGTAATGCCTCAGAAATCTTGATTGCGAAATGTTCACCAAATTGTGAATAAAAAAACTACACAAATTATGGGATGGCTAGTCTGTGTCAGTGAGATACAAGGACAGGGTCAAGGTGAGAACCTGAGGTCACCTGGACAACTGGACAACGAGGAGGCTCGAATTCACTGGACCGTGACGTTTGTTTGTTTTTGACCCCCGGGCCACTGTCGTCAGCTTAGGCCACAACTGCCGCGGGCTGCTCGCGTTACCATAGCAACGAGTCAAGGTATGCGGATTTAAAATAACGGGAAAAATTTGATTCAACTTTAGATATTATTTTTTAAAAATTATCTACACGTTTAAGATGAAAATGTTCACCTGAATGAAATATAAATCATAAATCAAATACCTTTAAAATATAGGCTAGTAATATTTAATTACATTTAAACATTTAGTTTCTGAATTAATTTAGTTGCAGCATAAATTTTCTACTATAAATTTATAAATTTAGTCTCATTGTGACAGTACTATAATTACGTGATCTAACAACTTTATTTCTATATATATATGTTTGATATTTAAAATGATTTCCCACTGGGCAATGATGATTGGAGACATCCCAATCACAGAACTGATTGTATCGATCATGATCTGCTCGGCACCTGGGAGTTCACTGACCGAGACCAGCACGTCCACAGCTTACGTGTGAGCAAAATGTGAACAACTTAATCCACCACAACCAGAACCACATCATCCACCTACATCCAACAAACCACATCTACACCTGCATAACATTACTCACTATATCTCCAACTCCTTTCCGAAATCGAACACCAATCACATAATCGAACATTAATCAAGTAGAAATTTTCTTTTAAAATCCGGTCTAAAAAAATTGTAACACTATTGAAATCAGACTAAAGTGATAGCGAAACTCGCAGAAGCAACCTCTTTAGGCTATGCGAGCCTATCCATATCGTGAATATACCGTGCCGTATTAGAATAGTGTGCATTGAAAAGCTACGTACAAGCCTCAGCGGTCGCGATCATGGTGGCATTACCACCCAAAGCGTTTCGGCCGATCTACCATTACACGAGCAGAGTCGACCAATCACAGCGCTCCTTTTTCTCCTTCGGCACGGGGGTAAAGAAAAGGGCGAATCCCTCCTCGTCAAGGCTTGTAATCCGCTCCCCCGGTCGTTTATCATTGATTTATTCAGATATATGTTTAGATAATTGTAAACAATATCTTTTATTTATTAAATATTTATCAGTATTTACGATACAAGAAAGTATTATTTTAAAAATAATTTTATAAAAATTATTGAAATTTTTTTTTTGTAAGGTTTACGGTAAAAAATACGTAAGAAGGTAACTCTTGTGCACGTATACTATTTTAAAATTATAAATAGACTTGAACCCCCACCCGAGGGATGCAGTGTGTCGGCGCCCCTGGCGGGGAAGGAGGGCCAGTAGCGGAGGATGTGGCGATACAAGCAGCTTGTGTTTTACATAGCGTCCGCGCCAACAGCACGCTAGCAAATGGGTGGGACCACCCACACTGCAGAGCGATGCTGGGGGAAAAAGGAGTTGAGGGGCGGGGGGGGGGGGGGGCGATTAGGGCAGGGGGTGGGTGGGACCGGGGTGAACGCTTGTGTACGTCAGAGCACTATAGATTTTAAAAAAAAATCCCTAATTAACTTAAAAAAAAAAAGAAATTTAAATATTTTTTGTTAAAAAAAAAATTTAACGAGTTAAAGATGTGAGAATGAGGTGTTTTAAAAGAGGGGGTGGGAAGGAGGAGGGGGGGGGGTTGATGTCTGTATTTAGATGTGTCAATCAGTGGAGCTGATGAAGCTTCTAGACGAAACATTGCATGCCGGGAGATAGCACTTGGGTGTGATGTCTTAGGCGGAGATCTGCCCCGGGCACGGGGAGAAATTAGCCGCGATTAGAAAGTGGAAGTTGGCTGAGCGAGGGGATCTGCAGAAAACAGGCAGTCATCCGAGAAATTGTGCAGGGTGTGCGATGTGGGGGGGGGGGGGGGAGACACACAAGCAATCGACGGGATGTTGATGTGCAGGGGAGGGGTTGGGTGTGAGATATGGGGGGGGGGGGAGAAGGGAAACACACAAGCAATCGACGAGATGTTGATGTGCAGGGGAGGGGTGAACTAGGTCAATTGTTTTATAAAGACGTCCCCCCAGGTGTGCCGTCAGGTGACGTCATTGACGAGGTGACGAGAGACTGGCATCTGTTAAGTTGGGCGTCGTTACGCCTTGAGTTTACCCCCCCCCCCCCCACACAGGGCGTCGTTACGCCTTGAGTCCCCCCCACACACCTACCCCCCCCCCCCCCCCTCCTCCCCCCCCCCCCCCCGCCTTAACTTTTCTTTCTTCTGGAGTTCCAGTGGCATTAGGGTTAACAGTGAGGTATTTTTTTTCCATGTTAAAAACAAACTTTGCAGCATGACAAATGGGATGCACGGAGCCCCCCCCCCCCCCCCCTCACCTCCATGATCAAGACGTTTCCTCTTAAATACTCGGGATGCTCCACCGTTATGAGCACTTAAAGGATTAGAGTTTAAATTTTTTTTTAAACTTACTGGGTGAGTTAGTTCACACTAGGGTTCGATGGCAGGCCACCCACGTGACCGACAAGTCATTTCCCAAACGACCACAATCGGCGTGGATCTGTCAACACTAAATCTGGTGCTTAGCAACGGGGAGAGGTAAAAGAAAAGTCGTGGTCGGGGACGTTGGGATGAAGTAACAAGGTAGGTTAGAGAAGGCGTGAGATCAAATCCATGTCAAGACCTTCGTTAGTCAGAGAGGCAATGGATATTTTCTTTGTAGTATGACAAAACTGGGCGCGGTTAGACAGCTCAACCAGTCTATTTTATGGACTAGTGTTAAATTCAAAGAAAAAACAGAACTCTACTTCATCTGCAATTTTAACACATCTGGTTTCATGTGGGTGTTGGGAATGGGGAGGGGGTGAGTAAATCTAATTTAAAAAAAAACACAAGAGTATGTAAATATAACATCAATTGGATTCTTGATATACATGTACGTATACACATTTTTAATACACTAATGAGATAAGCCAATAATTATGTTTATTAGCTTATTGAAATACGGTCTTCATTTCCATACATATTTATGTTTTATTTATTGGGGGTGTAGACTTGACCCCCCCCCCCCCCCCTTGGGGGTTCGGTGGAATTTTTATCCAACGTCGTCATGTCGAATATGTTTGTATATGAGCGAGTGTCTCTCACAATGTGTAGGGACAAAGTTTACATGACGTAGAAAGTTAGTGATTGCTTGTAAAAATTGATGAGACTAATTGGAAATTTAGCATATAACAAGTTTATTTACAACATCAATTTTTTTTTTGGTTAAAATATAACATAATCGCCATCATCTTTTCCCGTTTGTATCCAAGACACATGGGGCAGATGAAGCAGAGTTCATTTTTTCCTAAGAACTTTCGGTATACTACAGGGAGATAATGTGTATAACATAAAACAGACAATAATAAATTGATCTTAATGAAAACCTTAACCATGAAGCCTAAAGAACCGAGGGAAAATTTGTTCCTTGCACACAGGACGATACGACTTTATCCTGCAATCATAGAAATTAGCGCAAATCTGATCAGCAACTGAGTACCCAGCATGTATTGGCATACGCGCGTTACCACGTGAGTAAAGGTAAACACAAGGCCGGAAACACCTGGGGTTTTTCTTTCCCCGGTGAGCACATGGCGGCCATGTTTGTTTGATGCTTGATCGTTGTAGGCAGAGGTGTGTGTGTGGAGTAGGAGTCAGTCGCCAGCTGACTCTTGACATACGAGCATGTCTGATGTAGGAGTCAGAACCTGACTCTTGTCATATGGGACTGTATGATGTAGGAGTCAGAACCTGACTCTTGTCATATGGGACTGTATGTTGTAGGAGTCATAATCTCTCTGACTCTTGACGAAAGAGTACGTTCATTGAGTGTTCTAAAAGACACGTCTGACGTCAGTTAGTTCAATCAGACAAATGTAATGTCGAAGGCTCACGCGGGAGGGTAATGGGGGTTTAATACCCCCCCCCCTCCCCACCTGCCTACGCCACTTTTTACGTGTAATGACTTTGACTAAAACATATTTAGTCAAGATGACTTTGACGATGCTTCAGTGTAAAACACAACAAGAAAAACAAACGATGTAGCCAGACCAGGTCAAGATGACACATGCAGGTGTGTCAAGTTGACCTGGCCAGCACCAGGTGTAGAGCAGATAGCCACAGGTTAAGCCACCAGATGTAGAGCAGATAGCCACAGGTTAAGCCACCAGATGTGGAGCAGATAGCCACAGGTTAAGTCACCAGATGTGGAGCAGATAGCCACAGGTTAGGTCACCAGATGTGGAGCAGATAGCCACAGGTTAGGTCACCAGATGTGGAACAGATAGCCACAGGTTAGGTCACCAGATGTGGAGCAGATAGCCACAGGTTAAGCCACCAGGTGTGGAGCAGATAGCCACAGGTTAAGCCACCAGGTAATGTTGCAGACCCCTGACGTTTTGACACGTGAATCTTGTTGGAGATCGCCCAGCATTAAAGGAGCAGATGCATTCTACATGCCCGGCAAAAGAAATGGCTGAGTCGGCTCTACAGTTAGTACACGTGGTGGCGCGCACGGAGCCATCGCCAAGATGGCTCTCAAAACAGGATGGGTAGGGGGGGGGGGGGCTAATTGAAAAGCCACCATAACATTAAGAAGACTTTAATTTTGTTTACATAGTTAAGAAACAATAAAACATATGTTTAAGTTAATTAGCTTGCGTTTATTTAGTCTAGCGCAGAAAATGATATAAGTATATCACATTACTGATACATTATTTGATAAACTTGTAATCATGAATTTTTTTTAATAAAAGGAAACAATCCTTGGCCTTCATTTGTTTTAGTGATTGAAAACAAAAGTAGGGGAAGTAATTCTTGACATACTACTACTGAGTTGTAGAAGAAAACTCCCTCTAAACATTAGCGTTGTCCTTATGAATATTTTTTGTGGGTCTAACTAGACTTAAAATCCCATGACAGTTGTGCGAGGGCATTATCACCCCACGATGAGGGGGGAGTGGGGTAGACATTACTGTCAGGGGACGTGACAGAGAAGACATCTGCGCATGTTTGTCACGCATGTTCCGGCATTGACCAGGCGTGATAGGTGGCCTGACAGGAAGTGACGCGGGGGATGACACCGCCGAGGTCAGCGGCTCTGGAACCACGCGCGGGAAGGGGGGGGGGATGATTGGTATATGTAAAATAGTTTGAGAGGCGAAAATATTATCTATCCGTCTCTTATTTGTGGTACCTGAGCTCTTATAAGTATAAAGAAGCACTGATCTCAGCACCACCAAGCACTAAACCCAGCAATACTATGCCCCTATCCCCGCACAACGAAACACCCATCCCCACACCACAATGCCCCTAGCCCCACACCACAATGCCCCTATCCCCACACCACAATGCCCCTATCCCCACACCACAATGCCCCTATCCCCACACCACAATACCCCTATCCCCACACCACAATGCCCCTATCCCCACACCACAATGCCCCTATCCCCACACCACAATACCCCTATCCCCACACCACAATGCCCCTATCCCCACACCACAATGCCCCTATCCCCACACCACAATGCCCCTAGCCCCACACAATTAAGGAACTATCTTCATACCTTGAAGCACATATCACTCTCTGCCTAAGACTTGTCATCTATTTTACACAAATTACATTATTCAAATGATTACAAGTTTATTCTAGATGTTGCTTTCAAAAGAACAGTTTTAACACCAATAGCATATACTATACTCTTAACTGTTAAGTTTTAACTGATTTCCTATTACATCAGTATAATATACCTTGTTTTAAATAAAAATGCGTTTAAAAGGTTAAATATACAACTTCAACAATGGGAAGCTACTCTTATCACTAGAGTCAGAAATAGAACACATCACTCTTGACATGAAATATATTTAGACTTATGACTCACAAATGTCGGGTAGAATTTTTGCCTGAAATATCTGGGGGTAAACGTAGAAGTTATGTAATGGATAGTGGGAAATGAGAAGCGAGTGACGTCATCTTAGGCTGGGGTTGGTGTAACGGAGACGCCGTCACACTAAAGTACAAGGGGGGGGGGGTGTCGTGGTGAATATGTTGTATAAGGGGGATAGTATAATATGTTGTATAAGGGGGTTGTGTACATAATACATAAGGGGATCGTGTACAAGGTACATAAGGGCAGTGTTTCTTCCAGACTT